>NW_026735094.1:0-173000 GCF_949786415.1 Peromyscus eremicus
ACAAATCCATAGCCTCTTGCTTTCTGTGGGAACAAAAGCAGAGTCTCCTTTCCAAAGTAACACATCCTTACATCCAAATTTTGAAGTCAAGATATCTTTAAAATATACATATTGGTTTAACTCAGCTTCCTTTACAATCAAATATCTCTCTGCAGTTAAGAATCCCAAAGACAACACAATCCAGATTCTCTGTGTAATATTCATCTTTAAGAGGCTTATTTTTTTTTTTTATTTCTCCAATTTTTTTTTTTTTTTAATTTTTATTTTGCAATACAATTCAGTTCTACATATCAGCCACAGATTCCCTTGTTCTCCCCCCTCCCGCCCCCCTCACCTTCCCCCCAGCCCGCCCCCCATTCCAATCTCCTCCAGGGCAAAGCCTTCCCCACAGACTGAGATCAACCTGGTGGACTCAGTCCAGGTAGGTCCAGTCCCCTCCTCCCATGCTGAGCCAAGGGACCCTGCATAGGCCCCAGGTTTCAAACAGCCAACTCATGCAATGAGCACAGGACCCGGTCCCACTGCCTGGATGCCTCCCAAACAGATCAGGCCAATCAACTGTCTCACCCACTCAGAGGGCCTGATCCAGTTGGTGACCCCTCAGCCATTGGTTCATATTTCATGTGTTTCCGTTTGTTTGGCTATTTGTCTCTGTGCTTTATCCGACCTTGGTCTCAACAATTCTCTCTCATATAAACCCTCCTCATTCTCGCTAATTGGACTCCCAGAGATCCACCTGGGGCCTAGTCATGGATCTCTGCCTCCAGGTCCATCAGTAGTTGGATGAGGTTTCTAGCACGACAATTAGGGTGTTTGGCCATCCCATCACCAGAGTAGGTCAGTTCGGATTGTCGCTCGACCATTGCCAGCAGTCTGTTGTGGGGGTATCTTTGTGGATTTCTGTGGGCCTCTCTAGCACTTTGTTTCTTCCTATTCTCATGTGGTCTTCATTTACCATGGTCTCCTATTCCTTGTTCTCCCTCTCTGTTTTTGATCCAGCTGGGATCTCCCACTCACCCAAGCTCTCTTTCCCTCGACCCTCGCCCTTCACTACCCCCACTCCTGTCCAGGCTGTTCATGTAGATCTCATTCCATTTCTCTGTCGTTGGGCGATCCCTGTGTCTTTCTTGGGGTCCTGTTTTCCAGGTAGCCTGCCTGGTGATGTGAGTAGCAGTCCAGTCATCCTTGTTCCACATCTAGTATCCTGTTATGAGTGAGTACATACCATGTTTGTCTTTCTGAGTCTGGGATACCTCACTCAAGATGATTTTTTCTAGATCCATCCATTTGTCTGCAAACCTCATGATGTCATTGTTTTTCTCTGCTGAGTAGTATTCCATTGTGTATATGTACCACATTTTGTTTATCCATTCTTCAGTTGAAGGGCATCTAGGTTGTTTCCATGTTCTGGCTATTACAAACAGCGCTGATATGAACATAGCTGAACAAGTGCTCTTGTGGTGTGGTTGAGCATTCCTTGGGTATATGCCCAAGAGTGGTATAGCTGGATCTTGGGGGAGATGGATTCCCAATTTTCTAAGAAATCGCCATATTGATTTCCAAAGTGGTTGTACAAGCTTGCATTCCCACCAGCAGTGGAGGAGAGTTCCCCTAGATCCACATCCTCTCCAGCATAAGGTGTCTTCAGTGTTTTTGATCTTAGCCATTCTGACAGGCGTAAGGTGGTATCTCAGAGTTGTTTTGATTTGCATTTCCCTGATGATTAGGGATGTTGAGCAATTCCTTAAATGTCTTTCAGCCATTTGAGTTTCCTCTGTTGAGAATTCTCTGTTTAGTTCTATAGCCCATTTCTTAATTGGACTGTTGGGCATTTTGATGTCTAATTTCTTGAGTTCCTTATATATTCTGGATATCAGTCCTCTGTCAGATGTGGGATTGGTGAAGATCTTTTCCCATTCTGTAGGCTGTCGCTTTGCTTTGTTGACCGTTTCCTTTGCCCTACAAAAGCTTCTCAGTTTCAAGAGGTCCCACTGATTGATTGTTTCTCTCAGTGTCTGTGCTACTGGTGTTCTATTTAGAAAGTGGTCTCCTATGCCAATGTGTTCAAGACTACTTCCTACTTTCTCTTCTAGCAGGTTCAGAGTAGCTGGATTTATGTTGAGGTCCTTGATCCACTTGGACTTAAGTTTTGTGCACGGTGATAGATATGGATCTATTTGCAGCCTTCTACATGTTGATATCCAGTTTTGCCAGCACCATTTGTTGAAGATGCTTTCTTTTTTCCATTGTGCACTTTTGGCTTCTTTGTCAAAAATTATTTGTTCATAGGTGTGCAGATTAATATCAGGGTCTTCAATTCGATTCCATTGGTCCACATGTCGGTTTTTATGCCAGTACCAAGCTGTTTTTATTACTGTAGCTCTATAGTACAGCTTGAAGTCAGGGATCGTGATGCCTCCAGAGGTTGTTTTATTGTACAGGATTCTTTTGGCTATCCTGGGTTTTTTGTTTTTCCATATGAAGTTGAGTATTATTCTTTCCAGGTCTGTGAAGAATTGTGTTGGTATTTTGATGGGGATTGCATTGAATCTGTAGATTGCTTTTGGTAAGATTGCCATTTTTACTATGTTAGTTCTGCCTATCCATGAGCATGGGAGATCTTTCCATTTTCTGACATCTTCTTCAATTTCTTTTTTCAGGGACTTAAAGTTCTTGTCATATAGGTCCTTCACTTGCTTGGTTAGTATTACCCCAAGGTATTTTATGTCATTTGTGGCTATAGTAAAGGGTGATGTATCTCTGATTTCCTTCTCCGCTTTTTTGTCCATTGTATATAGGAGGGCTACTGATTTTTTGGAGTTGATCTTGTATCCTGCTATGTTGCTGAAGGTGTTTATAAGCTGTATCAGTTCCTTGGTGGAATCTTTGGGGTTGCTCAAGTATACTATCATGTCATCTGCAAATAGGGAAAGCTTGACTTCTTCCTTTCCAATTTGTATCCCCTTAATCTCCTTATGTTGTCTTATTGCTCTGGCTAGAACTTCAAGTACTATATTGAATAAGTATGGGGAGAGCGGACAGCCTTGCCTCGTTCCTGATTTTAGTGGAATTGCTTTGAGTTTCTCTCCATTTAATTTGATGTTGGCTGTTGGCTTGCTGTAAATTGCCTTTATTATGTTTAGGTATGTTCCCTGTATTCCTGATCGCTCCAAGACCTTTATCATGAAGGGGTGTTGGATTTTGTCAAATGCCTTTTCAGCATCTAGTGAGATGATCATGTGGTTTTTTTCTTTGAGTTTGTTTATATGGTGTATCACATTGACAGACTTTCGTATGTTGAACCATCCTTGCATCCCTGGAATGAATCCTACTTGATCATGGTGGATAATTGTTTTGATGTGGTCTTGGAGTCTGTTTGCCAGTATTTTATTGAGTATTTTTGCATCAATGTTCATGAGGGAGATCGGTCTGTAGTTCTCTTTCTTTGTTGTATCCTTGTTTGGTTTGGGAATCAGGGTAATTGTAGCCTCATAGAAGGAGTTTGGTAATGTTCCTTCTGTTTCTATTGTATGGAACAATTTAGAGAGTATTGGTATTAACTCTTCTTTGAAGATCTGGTAGAATTCTGCACTGAAACCATCTGGTCCTGGGCTTTTTTTGGTTGGGAGACTTTTAATGACTGTTTCTATTTCGTTAGGGGTTATTGGACTATTTAAATAGTTTATCTGGTCTTGATTTAATTTAGGTATGTGGTACCTATCCAGAAAATTATCCATTTCTTTTAGGTTTTCCAGTTTTGTGGAATAGAGGTTTTTGAAGTATGACCTGATGGTTCTCTGGATTTCCTCAATGTCTGTTGTTATGTCCCCCTTTTCATTTCTGATTTTTTTGATTTGGATGCTCTCTCTCTGTCTTTTGGTTAGTTTGGATAAGGGCTTGTCTATCTTGTTGATTTTCTCAAAGAACCAACTCTTTGTTTCATTAATTTTTTGTATTGTTCTCTTTGTTTCTATTTTATTGATTTCAGCTCTCACTTTGATAATTTCCTGGCATCTATTTTTCCTGGGAGACTTTGCTTCTTCCTGTTCTAGAACTTTCAGGTGTGCTGTTAAGTCACTAGTGTGAGATTTCTCCAGCTTATTTATGTGGGCGTTTAGTGCTATGAATTTCCCTCTTAGTACTGCTTTCATAGCGTCCCATAGGTTTGGATATGTGGTGTCTTCATTTTCGTTGATCTCTAGGAAGTCTTTAATTTCTTTCTTTATTTCTTCCTTAACCCATTGGTGATTCAGGTGGGTATTGTTCAGTTTCCATGAGATTGTAGGTTTTCTGTAGTTTTTGTTGTTGTTGAAATCCAACTTTAGACCATGGTGGTCTGATAGAACACAGGAGGTTATTCTAATTGTTTTGTATCTGTTTAGATTTGCTTTGTGACCAAGTATGTGGTCAATTTTAGAGAAGGTTCCATGGGGTGCTGAGAAGAAGGTATATTCTTTTTTGTTAGGATGGAATGTTCTGTAGATGTCGATTAAGTCCATTTGAGTCATGACATCAATTAAGTCCTTTATTTCTCTGTTAAGTTTCGATTTGGGGGATCTGTCCAGTGGTGAAAGTGGGGTGTTGAGGTCTCCCACTATTAATGTGTGGGGTTTTATATGTGATTTAAGCTTTAATAATGTTTCTTTTACATATGTGGGTGCCCTTGTGTTTGGGGCATAAATGTTCAGAATTGAGATTTCATCTTGGTGGATCTTTCCTGTGATGAGTATGTAATGCCTTTCTTGATCTCTTTTGATTGATTTTAGTTTGAAGTCTATTTTGCTGGATATCAGGATGGCTACACCCGCTTGTTTCTTAAGACCGTTTGATTGGAAAGTCTTTTCCCAGCCTTTTATTTTTAGGTAGTGTCTATCTTTGAATTTGAGATGTGTTTCTTGTATGCAGCAGAAAGATGGGTCCTGCTTTCGTATCCATTCTGTAAGCCTATGTCTTTTTATAGGTGAATTAAGTCCATTGATATTGAGGGATATTAATGTCCAGTGATTGTTCATTCCTGTTATTTTTTGGTGGTGATGTGTGTGTACTTTTCTTCGTTGGGGTCTACTGCTGTGGCTTTATCTATTGCCTGTGTTTTCGAGGTTGTATCTGACTTCCTTAGGTTGGAATTTTCCTTCTAGTGCTTTCTGTAGGGCTGGGTTTGTGGATAAATATTGTTTAAATCTGGCTTTGTCATGGAATGTCTTGTTCACTCCATCTATGACGATTGAAAGTTTTGCTGGGTATATTAGTCTAGGCTGACATCCATGGTCTCTTAATGTCTGCATTACATCTGTCCAGGACCTTCTGGCTTTCAAAGTCTCCCTTGAGAAATCGGGTGTTATTCTGATAGGTTTGCCTTTATATGTCACTTGGCCTTTTTCCTTTGCTGCTCTTAATATTCTTTCTTTATTCTGTACGTTTAATTGTTTAATTATTATGTGGCGAGGGGACTTTTTCTGGGGGTCTAGTCTGTTTGGTGTTCTATAGGCTTCCTGTATCTTCATAGGCATTTCCTTCTTTAAGTTGGGAAAGTTTTCTTCTATGATCTTGTTGAATATATTTTCTGTGCCCTTGAGTTGGTATTCTTCTCCTTCTTCTACCCCTATTATTCGTAGGTTTGGTCTTTTCATGGTGTCCCAAATTTCTTGGACATTTTGGTTCATGACTTTGTTGACTTTAGTGTTTTCTTTGACTGATGAATCTATTTCTTCTATTGTATCTTCAACGCTAGAGATCCTCTCTTCCATCTCTTGCATTCTGTTGATTATACTTGCATCTGAAGTTCCCAATCGTTTTCTCAGATTTTCTATTTCCAGCATTCCCTCTGTTTGTGTCTTCTTCATTTTTTCTATTTCCTTTTTCAGGTCTTGGACTGTTTCCTTCATTTGTTTCATTGATTTTTCTTGATTTTCTTTCAGTATTTTATTGTTCTCTTCCAGGACTTTATTGATTTCTTCTAATTTGTTTGCCCTTTCCTCTAGTTGTTTACAGCGTTCTTCACATTTTTTTGTCTTTTCCTCTACACGAGCCTCTAGCTTCTTCATGATGACATTCATAAGGCTATTTTCTTCTGCTTCTTCCAATTTCTGATGTTCAGGTCTAGGTGTTGGAGGAGGGCTAGGGCCTGGTGATGGTGTATTACTATTCATTTTGTTGTATGTGTTTCTGCCTTGACGTCTGCCCATCTCCTTGTGGTTCGTTCCTGGCCTTATCCGCACACTTGGTTCAGAGCTGACAGATTCAGGAAGTCTCTCTCTCTTGTCCAGATGGGAGCTCTCTTGTCCAAATTGGAAGTCCGGGGCAGGATGGAAGCTCTTGTTCAGAAGGATAGTCCGGGGGAGGATGGGTGCTCTCCTCTCTCTCTCTCTCTCTCTCTCTCTCTCTCTCTCTCTCTCTCTCTCCTCCAGATGGGAAATCCACGGCAAGATGGGAGCTGGGGGCCAGCCTCTAAGTCTCAAGAAGAGGCTTGGGGCTCAGGCGGATGGGCGTGGGGGCAGGGCGTGGAGACTGCAGGGTCTGCCAGGGGTCTTGGAGAAGGAGATCCTTCCCGGTGGGGCTAGAAGGGCACCTGCCCGGGGAGCAGAACCTGGGGCCAAGTTGGGCAGGTCTTCCCCGGAGTGGCTGGTGCCCAGGGATGGGGTAGGGGGCAAGCTAGGGCACTCACCTGTGCTTCAGAAGGGAAGTCCTGGGCAAGATGGGAGCTGGGGGGCCTGGCCTCTAAGTCTCAGGCAGAGGCTTGGGGCTCAGGCAGATGGGCGTGGGGGCAGGGCGTGGAGACTGCAGGGTCTGCCAGGGGTCTTGGAGAGGGGGATCCTTCCCAGTGGGGCTAGAAGGGCACCTGCCCGGGGAGCAGAACCTGGGCCCAAGTTGGGCAGGTCTTCCCCGGAGTGGCTGGTGCCCAGGGATGGGGTCGGGGGCAAGCTAGGGCACTCACCTGTGCTTCAGAAGGGAAGTCCGGGGGAAGATGGGAGCTGGGGGCTGGCCTCTAAGTCTCAGGAAGAGGCTTGGGGCTCAGGCAGATGGGCGTGGGGGCAGGGCGTGGAGACTGCAGGGTCTGCCAGGGGTCTTGGAGAAGGGGATCCTTCCCGGTTGGGGTAGAAGGGCACCTGCCCGGGGTCCAGAACCTGGGCCCAAGTTGGGCAGGTCTTCCCCGGAGTGGCTGGTGCCCAGGGATGGGGTCGGGGGCAAGCTAGGGCACTCACCTGTGCTTCAGAAGGGAAGTCCTGGGCAAGATGGGAGCTGGGGGCCGGCCTCTAAGTCTCAGGAAGAGGCTTGGGGCTCAGGCAGATGGGCGTGGGGGCAGGGCGTGGAGACTGCAGGGTCTGCCAGGGGTCTTGGAGAAGGGGATCCTTCCCGGTTGGGGTAGAAGGGCACCTGCCCGGGGTCCAGAACCTGGGCCCAAGTTGGGCAGGTCTTCCCCGGAGTGGCTGGTGCCCAGGGATGGGGTCGGGGGCAAGCTAGGGCACTCACCTGTGCTTCAGAAGGGAAGTCCTGGGCAAGATGGGAGCTGGGGGCCGGCCTCTAAGTCTCAGGAAGAGGCTTGGGGCTCAGGCAGATGGGCGTGGGGGCAGGGCGTGGAGACTGCAGGGTCTGCCAAGGGTCTTGGAGAAGGGGATCCTTCCCGGTTGGGGTAGAAGGGCACCTGCCCGGGGTCCAGAACCTGGGCCCAAGTTGGGCAGGTCTTCCCCGGAGTGGCTGGTGCCCAGGGATGGGGTCGGGGGGCAAGCTAGGGCACTCACCTGTGCTTCAGAAGGGAAGTCCTGGGCAAGATGGGAGCTGGGGGCCGGCCTCTAAGTCTCAGGAAGAGGCTTGGGGCTCAGGCAGATGGGCGTGGGGGCAGGGCGTGGAGACTGCAGGGTCTGCCAGGGGTCTTGGAGAAGGGGATCCTTCCCGGTTGGGGTAGAAGGGCACCTGCCCGGGGTCCAGAACCTGGGCCCAAGTTGGGCAGGTCTTCCCCGGAGTGGCTGGTGCCCAGGGATGGGGTCGGGGGCAAGCTAGGGCACTCACCTGTGCTTCAGAAGGGAAGTCCTGGGCAAGATGGGAGCTGGGGGCCGGCCTCTAAGTCTCAGGAAGAGGCTTGGGGCTCAGGCAGATGGGCGTGGGGGCAGGGCGTGGAGACTGCAGGGTCTGCCAGGGGTCTTGGAGAAGGGGATCCTTCCCGGTTGGGGTAGAAGGGCACCTGCCCGGGGTCCAGAACCTGGGCCCAAGTTGGGCAGGTCTTCCCCGGAGTGGCTGGTGCCCAGGGATGGGGTCGGGGGCAAGCTAGGGCACTCACCTGTCGAGTGTGTTTCTTGTAAGGCGAGCTACCGTTTGTTTCCCAGTCCTAAATGGAGTTGAATCACATGCAGTTTTTGGTCCTACGAGCAAGAGTTGTTTTCTGGTAATAAAGTCACTATTGCGCTCCCATTGCCATACACAGTGTAAATAGCACTCGCATCTGTTCCCAGCAAGTACAGTGTATGGGACTTAAGCAGAGCTACTGTTGTTGTCAGTTTCCTAAGCAGAGATGAACAAGATATGGCCCATGTGTGTAGGAAGCACAGTTCTTTTGTTCTGAGCAAGCTCACTGTTCAGACACCCTAGGAAACACAGTAGAGTAGAAGAGTGCTCTTTTCTCAAAATCAGAGAGTCTTTCTTGTAAGGCGAGCTAGTGTTTGTTTCCCAGTCAGAAATGGAGTTGATCCCATGCAGTTTCTTGTCCTATGAGTAAGAGTTGTTTTCTGATAAGAAGAGTCACTATTGTGCTCCTATTGCCATACACAGTGCAAATATCAATCGCGTCTGTTCCGAGCTAGTACACTGTATTGGACTGCAGAGGAGCTACCGTTCTTGTCAGTTTCCTAAGCAGAGTTGAACTATATGGCCCGTGTGTGTAGGAAGCACAGTTCTTTTGTTCTGAGCAAGCTCACTATTCGGACCTCATAGGAAACACAGTAGAGTAGAAGAGTGCTCTTTTCTCAAAAGCAGAGTGTGTTTCTTGTAAGGCAAGCTAGTGTTTGTTTCCCAGTCAGAAATGGAGTTGAATCCCATGCAGTTTCTTGTCCTATGTGTAAGAGTTGTTTTCTGATAAGAAGAGTCACTATTGTGCTCCTATTGCCATACACAGGGCAAATAGCACTCGCGTCTGTTCCCAGCTAGTACAGTGTATTGGACTGAAGAGGAGCTACCGTTCTTGTCAGTTTCCTAAGCAGTGTTGAATTAGATATGGCCCGTGTGTGTAGGAAGCACAGTTCTTTTGTTCTGAGCAAGCTCACTGTTCGGACCCCATAGGAAACACAGTAGAGTAGAAGAGTGCTCTTTTCTCAAAAGCAGAGTGTGTTTCTTGTAAGGCGAGCTAGCATTTGTTTCCCAGTCCTAAATGGAGTTGAATCCCATGCAGTTTTTGGTCCTACGAGCAAGAGTTGTTTTCTGGTAATAAAGTCACTATTGCACTCCCATTGCCATACACAGTGCAAATAGCACTCGCATCTGTTCCCAGCAAGTACAGTGTATTGGACTGAAGCGGAGCTACTGTTCTTGTCAGTTTCCTAAGCAGAGTTGAACTAGATATGGCCCGTGTGTGTAGGAAGCACAGTACTTTTGTTCTGATCAAGATCACTGTTCAGACCCCCTAGAAAACACAGTAGAGTAGAAGAGTGCTCTTTTCTCAAAAGCAGAGTGTGTTTTTGTAAGGCGAGCTAGCGTTTGTTTCCCAGTCCTAAATGGAGTTGAATCACATGCAGTTTTTTGTCCTACGACCAAGAGTTGTTTTCTGGTAAGGAAAATCACTATTGCGCTCCCATTTACATACCCAGTGCGAATAGCACTCGCGTCTGTTCCCAGCAAGTACAGTGTATTGGACTGATGCGTAGCTACTGTTCTTGTCAGTTTCCTAAGCAGAGTTGAACTAGATATGACCCCTGTGTGTAGGAAGCACAGTTCTTTTGTTCTGAGCAAGCTCACTATTCAGACCCCATAGGAAACACAGTAAAGTAGAAGAGTGCTCTTTTCTCAAAATCAGAGTGTCTTTCTTGTAAGGAGAGCTAGTGTTTGTTTCCCAGTCAGAAATGGAGTTGAATCCCATGCAGTTTCTGGTCCTATGAGCAAGAGTTGTTTTCTGCTAAGAAGGGTCACTATTGTGCTCCTATTGCCATACAGAGTGCAAATAGCACTCACCTCTGTTCCCAGCAAGTACAGTGTATTGGACTGAATAGGAGCTACTGTTCTTGTCAGTTTCCTAAGCAGAGTTGAACTACATATGGTCCGTGTGTGTAGGAAGCACAGTTCTTTTGTTCTGAGCAAGCTCACTGTTCGGACCCCATAGGAAACACAGTAGTGTAGAAGAGTGCTCTTTTCTCAAAATCAGAGTGTGTTTCTTGTAAGGCGAGCTAGCATTTTTTTTCCCGTCCTAAATGGAGCTGAATCACATGCAGTTTCTGGTCCTACGAGCAATAGTTGTTTTCTGGTAAGGAAAGTCACTATTGCGCTCCCATTGCCATACACAGTGCAAATAGCCCTCGCATCTGTTCCCAGCAAGTACAGTGTATTGGACTGAAGAGAAGCTACTGTTCTTGTCAGTTTCCTAAGCAGAGTTGAACTTCATATGATCCGTGTATGTAGGAAGCACAGTTCTTTTGTTCTGAGCAAGCTCACTGTTCGGACCCCAAAGGAAACACAGTAGAGTAGAAGAGTGCTCTTTTCTCAAAAGCAGAGTGTGTTTCTTGTAAGGCGAGCTAGCGTTTGTTTCCCAGTCCTAAATGGAGTTGAATCACATGCAGTTTTTGGTCCTACGAGCAAGAGTTGTTTTCTGGTAATAAAGTCACTATTGCGCTCCCATTGCCATACACAGTGCAAATAGCACTCGCATCTGTTCCCAGCAAGTACAGTGTATTGGACTGAAGAGCAGCTACTGTTCTTGTCAGTTTCCTAAGCAGAGTTGAACTAGATATGTCCCGTGTGTGTAGGAAGCACAGTTCTTTTGTTCTGAGCAAGCTCACTGTTCGGACCCCATGGGAAACACAGTAGAGTAGAAGAGTGCTCTTCTCTCAAAAGCAGAGTGTGTTCATTGTAAGGCGAGCTAGTGTTTGTTTCCCAGTCCTAAATGGAGTTGAATCCCATGCAGTTTCTGGTCCTACCAGCAAGAGGTGTTTTCTGGTAAGGAAAGTCACTATTTCGCTCCCATTTCAAAACACAGTGCAAATAGCACTCGCGTCTGTTCCCAGCAAGTACAGTGTATTGGACGGAAGCGGAGCTACTGTTCTTGTCAGTTTCCTAAGCAGAGATGAACTAGATATGGCCCGTGTGTGTAGGAAGCACAGTTCTTTTGTTCTGAGCAAGCTCACTGTTAGACCCACTAGGAAACACAGTAAAGTAGAAGAGTGTTCTTTTCTCAAAAGCAGAGTGTGTTTTTTGTAAGGCGAGATAGCGTTTGTTTCCCTGTCCTAAATGGAGTTGAATCACATGCAGTTTTTTGTCCTACGACCAAGAGTTGTTTTCTGGTAAGGAAAGTCACTATTGCGCTCCCATTTACATACACAGTGCAAATAGCACTCGCGTCTGTTCCCAGCAAGTACAGTGTATTGGACTGAAGCGTAGCTTCTGTTCTTGTCAGTTTCATAAGCAGAGTTGAACTAGATATGGCCCGTGTGTGTAGGAAGCACAGTTCTTTTGTTCTGAGCAAGCTCACTGTTCGGACCCCATAGGAAACACAGTAGAGTAGAAGAGTGCTCTTTTCTCAAAAGCAGAGTGTGTTTCTTGTAAGGCGAGCAAGTGTTTGTTTCCCTGTCCTAAATGGAGTTGAATCACATGCAGTTTTTAGTCCTACAACCAAGAGTTGTTTTCTGGTAAGGAAAGTCACTATTGTGCTCCCATTTACATACACAGTTCAAATAGCACTAGCGTCTGTTCCCAGCAAGTACAGTGTATTGGACTGAAGCGTAGCTACATTTCTTGTCAGTTTCCTTAGCAGAGTTGAACTAGATATGGCCCCTGTGTGTAGGAAGCACAGTTCTTTTGTCCTGAGCAAGCTCACTATTCGGACCCCATAGGAAACACAGTAGAGTAGAAGAGTGCTCTTTTCTCAAAATCAGAGTGTCTTTCTTGTAAGGCGAGCTAGTGTTTGTTTCCCAGTCAGAAATGGAGTTGAATCCCATGCAGTTTCTGGTCTTATGAGCAAGAGTTGTTTTCTGATAAGAAGAGTCACTATTGTGCTCCTTTTGACATACACAGTGCAAATAGCACTCGCGTCTGTTCCCAGCAAGTACAGTGTATTGGACTGAAGAGGATCTACTGTTTGTGTCAGTTTCCTAAGCAGAGTTGAACTAGATATGGCCCGTGTGTGTAGGAAGCACAGTTCTTTTGTTCTGAGCAAGCTCACTGTTCGGACCCCATAGGAAACACAGTATAGTACAAGAGTGCTCTTTTCTCAAAAGCAGAGTGTGTTTCTTGTAAGGCGCGCTAGACTTTGTATCCCAGGCTTAATGGAGTTGAATCACATGCAGTTTCTGGTGCTACGAGCAAGAGTTGTTTTCTGGTAAGGAAAGTCACTATTGAGCTCCCATTGCCACACACTGTGCAAATAGGACTCGCGTCTGTTCCCATCAAGTACAGTGTATTGGACTGAAGAGGATCTACTCTTCTTGTCAGTTTCCTAAGCAGAGTTGAACTAGATATGGCCCGTGCTTGTAGGAAGCACAGTTCTTTTGTTCTGAGCAAGCACACTGTTTGGACCCCAAAGGACACACAGAAGAGTAGAAGAGTGCTCTTTTCTCAAAAGCAGAGTGTGTTTCTTGTAAGGTGAGCTAGCTTTTGTTTCCCAGTCCTAAATGGAGTGGAATCACATGCAGTTTTCGGTCCTACGAGCTAGAATTGTTTTCTGGTACGGAAAGTCACTTTTGCGCTCCCATTGCCATGCATAGTGCAAATAGCACTGGCGTGTGTTCGCAGCAAGTACAGTGTATTGGACTGAAGATGAGCTACTGTTCTTGTCAGTTTCCTAAGCAGAGTTGAACTAGATATGGCCACTGTGGGTAGGAAGCACAGTTCTTTTGTTCTGAGCAAGCTCACTATTCTGGCCCTATAGGAAACACAGTAGAGTAGAAGAGTGCTCTTTTCTCAAAAGCAGAGTGTGTTTCATGTAAGGCGAGCTAGCGTTTTTTTCCCGTCCTAAATGGAGTTGAATCACATACAGTTTCTGGTCCTACGAGCTAAAGTTGTTTTCTGGTAAGAAGAGTCAATATTGCACTCCCTTTGTCATACACAGGGCAAATAGCACTGGCGTCTATTCCCAGCATGTACAGTGTATTGGACTGAAGAGTATCTACTGTTTTTGTCAGTTTCCTAAGCAAAATTGAACTAGATATGGCCCGTGTTTGTAGGAAGCACAGTTTTTTTGTTCTGAGCAAGCACACTTTTTGGACCCCAAAGGACACACAGAAGAGTAGAAGGGTGCTCTTTTCTCAAAAGCAGAGTGTGTTTCTTTTAAGGTGAGCTAGTGTCTGTTTCCCAGTCCTAAATGGAGTTGAATCACATGCAGTTTCAGGTCCTACGAGCAAGCGTTGTTTTCTGGTAAGAAGAGTCACTATTGTGCTCCCATTGTCATACACAAGGCAAATAGCACTCGCGTCTGTTCCCAGCAAGTACAGTGTATTGGACTGAAGCGGAGCTACTGTTCTTGTCAGTTTCCTAAGCAGAATTGAACTAGATATGGCTGTGTGTGTAGGAAGCACAGTTCTTTTGTACTGAGCAAGCTCACTGTTCGAACCCATAGGAAACACAGTAGAGTAGAAGAGTGCCCTTTTCTCAAAAGCAGAGTGTGTTTCTTGTAAGGCGAGCTAGCATTTGTTTCCCAGTCGTAAATGGAGTTGAATCACATGCAGTTTCTGGTCCTACGAGCAAGAGATATTTTCTGGTAAGAAGAGTCACTATTGTGCTCCCATTGCCAAATACAGTGAAAATAGCTCTTGCGTCTGTTCCCAGCAAGTACAGTGTATTGGACTGAAGAGGAGCTAATGTTCTTGTCAGTTTCCTAAGCAGAGTTGAACTAGATATGGCCCGTGTATGTAGGAAGCACAGTTCTATTGTTCTGAGCAAGCACACTGTTTGGACCCCAAAGGAAACACAGAAGAGTAGAAGAGTGCTCTTTTCTCAAAAGCAGAGTATGCTTCTTGTAAGGCGAACTAGTGTTTGTTTCCCAGTCCTAAATTGAGTTGAATCCCGTGCAGTTTCTGGTCCTAGGAGCAAGAGTTGTTTTCTGGTAAGAAGAGTCACTTTTGCGCTCCCATTGTCATACACAGGGCAAACAGCACTGGCGTCTGTTCCCAGCATGTACAGTATATTGGACTGAAGAGGAGCTACTGTTCTTGTCAGTTTCCTAAGCAGAATTGAACTAGATATGGCCGTGTGTGTAGGAAGCACAGTTCTTTTGTTCTGAGCAAGCTCACTGTTCGGACCCCATAGGAAACACAGTAGAGTAGAAGAGTGCTCTTTTCTCAAAAGCAGATTGTGTTTCTTGTAAGGCGAGCAAGTTTTTGTTTCCCAAACCTAAATGGAGTGGAAACACATGCAGTTTCTGGTCCTAGGAGCAAGAGTTTTTTCTGGTAAGAAGAGTCACTATTGCGCTCCCATTATCATACACAGGGCAAATAGCACTGGCGTCTGTTCCCAGCATGTACAGTGTATTGGACTGAAGAGGAGCTACTGTTCTTGTCAGTTTCCTAAGCAGAGTTGAACTAGATATGGCCCGTGTGTGTAGAAAGCGCAGTTCTTTTGTTCTGAGCAAGCTCATGGTTCGAACCCATAGTAAACACAGTAGAGTAGAAGCGTGCTCTGTTCTCAAAAGCAGAGTGTGTTTCTTTTAAGTCAAGCTAGCGTTTGTTTTCCAGTCCTAAATGGAGTTGAATGACATGCAGTTTTTGGTCCTACGAGCTAGAGTTGTTTTCTGGTAAGGAAAGTCACTATTGCACTCCCATTTATTTACATAGTGCAAAAAGCACTAGCGTCTGTTCCCAGCAAGTACAGTGTATTGGACTGAAGAGGAGCTACTGTTCTTGTCAGTTTCCTAAGCAGAGTTGAACTAATACGGCACCTGTGTGTAGGAAGCACAGTTCTTTTGTTCTGAGCAAGCTCACTGTTCGGACCCCATAGGAAACACAGTAGACTAGAAGAGTGCTCTTTTCTCAAAAGCAGAGTGTGTTTCTTGTAAGTCGAGCTAGCGTTTGTTTCCCAGTCCTAAATGGAGTTGAATCACATGCAGTTTCTTGTCCTACGAGCAAGTGTTGTTTTCTGGTAAGAAGAGTCATTATTGCGCTCCCATGGTCATACACATTACAAATAGCACTGGCGTCTGTTCCCAGCATGTACAGTGTATTGGACTGAAGAGGATCTACTGTTCTTGTCAGTTTCCTAAGCAGAATTGAACTAGATATTGCCGTGTGTGTAGGAAGCACAGTTCTTTTGTTCTGAGCAAGCTCACTGTTCTGGCCCTATAGGAAACACAGTAGAGTAGAAGAGTGATCTTTTCTCAAAAGCAAAGTGTGTTTCTTGTAAGGCGAGCTAGTGTTTGTTTCCCAGTCATAAATGGAGTTGAATCACATGCAATTTTTGGTCCTACGAGCAAGAGGTGTTTTCTGGCAAGGAAAGTCACTATTGCGCTCCAATTGTCATACAAAGTGCAAATAGCACTGGCGTCTGTTCCCAGCATGTACAGTGCATTGGACTGAGGAGGATGTACTGTTATTGTCAGTTATCTAAGCAGAATTGAATTAGATATGGCCGTGTGTGTAGGAAGCACAGTTCTTTTGTTCTGAGCAAGCTCAAATTCTGCCCCTATAGGAAACACAGTAGAGAAGAAGAGTGATCTTTACTCAAAAGCAGAATGTGTTTCTTGTAAGGAGAGCTAGTGTTTGTTTCCCAGTCCTAAATGGAGTTGAATCACATGCAGTTTTTGGTCCTATGAGCAAGAGTTGTTTTCTGGTAAGGAAAGTCACTATTGTGCTCCCATTGCCATAGAGAGTGCAAATATCACTCGCATCTGTTCCCATTAAGTACAGTGTATTGGACTGAAGAGAAGATACTGTTCTTTCAGTTTCCTAAGTAGAGTTGAACTAGATATGGCCCGTGTGTGTAGGAAGCACAGTTCCTTTTTTCTGAGCAAGCTCACTGTTCTGGCCCTATCGGAAACACATTAGAGTAGAAGAGTGCTCTTTTCTCAAAAGCAGAGTGTGTTTCTTGTAAGGCGAGCTAGCGTTTGTTTCCCAGTCCTAAATGGAGTTGAATCACATGCAGTTTCTGGTCCTGCGAGCAAGAGTTGTTTTCTGGTAAGAAGAGACAATATTGCGCTCCCATTGTCATACACAAGGCAAATAGCACTGGCATCTATTCCCAGCATGTACAGGGTATTAGACTGTAGAGGATCTACTGTTCTTGTCAGTTTCCTAAGCAGAATTGAACCAGATATGGCCGTGTGTCTAGGAAGCACAGTTCTTTTGTTCTGAGCAAGCTCACTGTTTTGGCTCTATAGGAAACACAGTAGAGTAGAAGAGTGCTCTTTTCTCAAAAGAAGAGTGTGTTTCTTGTAAGGAGAGCTAGCGTTTGTTTCCCAGTCCTAAAAGGAGTTGAATCACATGAAGTTTTTGGTCCCATGAGCAAGAGTTGTTTTCTGTAAGGAAAGTCACTATTGCGCTCCCATTTCCATACACAGAGCAAATAGCACTGGCGACTGTTCCCAGCATGTACAGTGTATTGGACTGAAGAGGATCTACTGTTCTTGTCAGTTTCCTAAGCAGAGTTAAACTAAATATAGTCGGTGTGTGTAGGAAGCACAGTTCTTTTGTTCTGAGAAAGCTCACTCTTCGGACACTATAGGAAACACAGTAGAGTAGAAGTGTGCCCTTTTCTCAAAAGCAGAGTGTATTTCTTGTAAGGCGAGCTAGTGTTTGTTTCCCAGTCCTAAATGGTCTTGAATCCCATGCAGTTTCTGGTACTATGAGCAAGAGTTGTTTTCTGGTAAGGAAAGTCACTATTGCGCTCCCATTTCCCTACACAGTGCAAATAGCACTGGCGACTGTTCCCAGCAAGTACAGTGTATTGGACTGAAGAGGATCTACTGTTCTTGTCAGTTTCCTAAGCAGAGTTGAACTGGATATGGCCCTCGTGTAGGAAGCACACTTCTTCTGTTCTGAGCAAGCTCACTGTTCGGATCCCATAGGAAACACAGTAGAGTAGAAGAGTGCTCTTTTCTCAAAAGCAGAGTGTGTTTTTTGTAAGGCGAGCTAGCGTTTGTTTCCCAGTCCTAAATGGAGTTGAATCCCATGCAGTTTTTGGTCCTACGAGCAAGAGTTCTTTTCTGGAAAGAAGAGTCACTATTGCGCTCCCATTGCTATACACAGGGCAAATAGCACTGGCGTCTGTTCCCAGCATGTGCAGTGTATTGGACTGAAGAGGATCTACTATTCTTGTCAGTTTCCTAAGCAGATTTGAACTAAATATTGTCGGTGTGTGTAGGAAGCACAGTTCTTTTGTTCTGAGCAGGCTCACTCTTCTGGCCCTATAGGAATCACATTAGAGTAGAAAAGTGCTCTTTTCTCAAAAGCAAAGTGTGTTTCTTGTAAGGCAAGCTAGCTTTTGTTTCCCAGTCCTAAATGGAGTAAAATCACATGCAGTTTCTGGTCCTACGAGCAAGAGGTGTTCTCTGGAGAGAAGGTCACTATTGCGCTCCCATTGTCATACACAGGGCAAATAGCACTGGCGTCTATTCCCTGCATGTACAGTGTATTGGACTGAGGAGGATCTACTGTTCTTGTCAGTTTCCTAAGCAGAATTGAACTAGATAAGGCCGTGTGTGTAGGAAGCACAGTTCTTTTGTTCTGAGCAAGCTCACTGTTTTGGCCCTATAGGAAACACAGTAGAGTAGAAGAGTGCCCTTTTCTCAAAAGCAGAGTGTGTTTCTTGTAAGGCGAGCTAGCGTTTGTTTCCCAGTCCTAAATGGAGTTGAATCACATGCAATTTTTGGTCCTATGAGCAAGAGTTGTTTTATGGAAAGAAGAGTCACTATTGTGCTCCCATTGCCATACACAGTACTAATAGCACTGGCGTCTGTTCCCAGCAAGTACAGTGTATTGGACTGAAGAGGAGCAACTGTTCTTGTCAGTTTCCTAAGCAGAATTGAACTAGATATGGCCCGTGTGTGTAGGAAGCACGGTTCTTTTGTTCGGAGCAAGCTCACTGTTCGGACCCCATAGGAAACACAGTAGAGTAGATGAGTTGTCTTTTCTCAAAAGCAGAGTGTGTTTATTGTAAGGCGAGCTAGCGTTTGTTTCCCAGTTCTAAATGGAGTTGAATCTCATGCACTTTCTGGCCCTACGAGCAAGAGTTGTTTTCTGGTAAGGAAAGTCACTATTGCGCTCCCATTGCCACACACAGTGCAAATAGCACTCGCGTCTGTTACCATCAAGTACAGTGTAATGGACTGAAGAGGATCTACTGTTCTTGTCAGTTTCCTAAGAAGAGTTGGAATAGATATGGCCCGTGTGTGTAGGAAGCACAGTTCTTTTGTTCTGAGCAAGCTCACTTTTCGGACCCTATAGGAAACACAGTAGAGTAGAAGTGTGCTCTTTTCTCAAAAGCAGAGTGTATTTCTTGTAAGGCGAGCTAGTGTTTGTTTCCCAGTCTTAAATGGTGTTGAATCCCATGCAGTTTCTGGTCCTACGAGCAAGAGTTGTTTTCTGGTAAGGAAAGTCACTATTGCGCTCCCATTGCCATACACAGTGCAAATAGCACTGGCGTCTGTTCCCAGCAAGTACAGTGTATTGGACTGAAGAGGAGCTACTGTTCTTGTCAGTTTCCTAAGCAGAGTTGAACTGGATATGGCCCGTGTGTGTAGGAAGCACACTTCTTCTGTTCTGAGCAAGCTCACTTTTCGGATCCCATAGGAAACACAGTAGAGTAGAAGAGTGCTCTTTTCTCAAAAGCAGAGTGTGTTTCTTGTAAGGAGAGCTAGCGTTTGTTTCCCAGTCCTAAAAGGAGTTGAATCACATGAAGTTTTTGGTCCCATGAGCAAGAGTTGTTTTCTGTAAGGAAAGTCAATATTGCGCTCCCATTCCCATACACAGAGCAAATAGCACTCGCGTCTGTTCCCAGCAAGTGCAGTGTATTGGACTGAAGAGGAGCAACTGTTCTTGTCAGTTTCCTAAGCAGAATTGAACTAGATATGGCCCGTGTGTGTAGGAAGCACGGTTCTTTTGTTCGGAGCAAGCTCACTGTTCAGATCCCATAGGAAACACAGTAGAGTAGAAGAGTGCTCTTTTCTCAAAAGCAGAGTGTGTTTCTTGTAAGGGAGCTAGCGTTTGTTTCCCAGTCCTAAATGGAGTTGAATCACATGCAGTTTCTGGTCCTACGAGCAAGAGTTGTTTTCTGGTAAGGAAAGTCACTATTGCGCTCCCATTGTCATACACAGTGCAAATAGCACTGGCGTCTTTTCCCAGCAAGTACAGTGTATTGGACTGAAGAGGAGCTACTGTTCTTGTCAGTTTCCTAAGCAGAGTTGAACTGGATATGGCCCGTGTGTAGGAAGCACACTTCTTCTGTTCAGAGCAAGCTCACTGTTCGGACCCCATAGGAAACACAGTAGAGTAGCAGAGTGCTCTTTTCTCAAAAGCAGAGTGTGTTTCTTGTAAGGCGAGCTAGCGTTTGTTTCCCAGTCCTAAATGGAGTTGAATCCCATGCAGTTTTTGGTCCTACGAGCAAGAGTTGTTTTCTGGAAAGAAGAGTCACTATTGCGCTCCCATTGCTATACACAGGGCAAATAGCACTGGCGTCTGTTCCCAGCATGTGCAGTGTATTGGACTGAAGAGGATCTACTATTCTTGTCAGTTTCCTAAGCAGATTTGAACTAAATATTGTCGGTGTGTGTAGGAAGCACAGTTCTTTTGTTCTGAGCAGGCTCACTCTTCTGGCCCTATAGGAATCACATTAGAGAAGAAGAGTGCTCTTTTCTCAAAAGCAAAGTGTGTTTCTTGTAAGGCAAGCTAGCGTTTGTTTCCCAGTCCTAAATGGAGTAAAATCACATGCAGTTTCTGGTCCTACGAGCAAGAGGTGTTCTCTGGAGAGAAGGTCACTATTGCGCTCCCATTGTCATACACAGGGCAAATAGCACTGGTGTCTGTTCCCAGCATGTACAGTGTATTGGACTGAAGAGGATCTACTGTCCTTGTCAGTTTCCTAAGCAGAGTTGAACTAGATATGGCCCGTGTATGTAGGAAGCACAGTTCTTTTGTTCTGAGCAAGCTCACTGTTTTGGCCCTATAGGAAACACAGTAGAGTAGAAGAGTGCCCTTTTCTCAAAACCAGAGTGTGTTTCTTGTAAGGCGAGCTAGCGTTTGTTTCCCAGTCCTAAATGAAGTTGAATCACATGCAATTTTTGGTCCTATGAGCAAGAGTTGTTTTATGGAAAGAAGAGTCACTATTGTGCTCCCATTGCCATACACAGTACTAATAGCACTCGCGTCTGTTCCCAGCAAGTACAATGTATTGGACTGAAGAGGAGCAACTGTTCTTGTCAGTTTCCTAAGCAGAATTGAACTAGATATGGCCCGTGTGTGTAGGAAGCACGGTTCTTTTGTTCGGAGTAAGCTCACTGTTCGGACCCCATAGGAAACACTGTAGAGTAGATGAGTTGTCTTTTCTCAAAAGCAGAGTGTGTTTATTGTAAGGCGAGCTAGCGTTTGTTTCCCAGTTCTAAATGGAGTTGAATCTCATGCAGTTTCTGGCCCTACGAGCAAGAGTTGTTTTCTGGTAAGGAAAGTCACTATTGCGCTCCCATTGCCACACACAGTGCAAATAGCACTCGCGTCTGTTACCATCAAGTACAGTGTAATGGACTGAAGAGGATCTACTGTTCTTGTCAGTTTCCTAAGAAGAGTTGGAATAGATATGGCCCGTGTGTGTAGGAAGCACAGTTCTTTTGTTCTGAGCAAGCTCACTTTTCGGACCCTACAGGAAACACAGTAGAGTAGAAGTGTGCTCTTTTCTCAAAAGCAGAGTGTATTTCTTGTAAGGCGAGCTAGTGTTTGTTTCCCAGTCTTAAATGGTGTTGAATCCCATGCAGTTTCTGGTCCTACGAGCAAGAGTTGTTTTCTGGTAAGGAAAGTCACTATTGCGCTCCCATTGCCATACACAGTGCAAATAGCACTGGCGTCTGTTCCCAGCAAGTACAGTGTATTGGACTGAAGAGGAGCTACTGTTCTTGTCAGTTTCCTAAGCAGAGTTGAACTGGATATGGCCCGTGTGTGTAGGAAGCACAGTTCCTTTTTTCTGAGCAAGCTCACTGTTCTGGCCCTATCGGAAACACAGTAGAGTAGAAGAGTGCTCTTTTCTCAAAAGCAGAGTGTGTTTCTTGTAAGGAGAGCTAGCGTTTGTTTCCCAGTCCTAAAAGGAGTTGAATCACATGAAGTTTTTGGTCCCATGAGCAAGAGTTGTTTTCTGTAAGGAAAGTCACTATTGCGCTCCCATTCCCATACACAGAGCAAATAGCACTCGCGTCTGTTCCCAGCAAGTGCAGTGTATTGGACTGAAGAGGAGCTACTGTTCTTGTCAGTTTCCTAAGCAGAGTAGAACTAGATATGGCCCGTGTGTGTAGGAAGCACAGTTCTTTTGTTCTGAGCAAGCTCACTGTTCAGATCCCATAGGAAACACAGTAGAGTAGAAGAGTGCTCTTTTCTCAAAAGCAGAGTGTGTTTCTTGTAAGGCGAGCTAGTGTTTGTTTCCGAGTCAGAAATGGAGTTGAATCACATGCAGTTTCTGGTCCCACGAGCAAAAGATGTTTTCTGGTAAGAAGAGTCACTATTACGCTCCCATTGCCATATACAGTGCACATAGCACTTGCGTCTGTTCCCAGGAAGTACAGTGTAATGGACTGAAGAGGATCTACTATTCTTGTCAGTTTCCTAAGCAGAATTGAACTAGATATGGCCGTGTGTGTAGGAAGCACAGTTCTTTTGTTCTGAGCAAGCTCACTGTTTTGGCGCTTTAGGAAACACAGTAGAGTAGAAGAGTGCTCTTTTCTCAAAAGCAGAGTGTGTTTCTTGTAAGGGAGCTAGCGTTTGTTTCCCAGTCCTAAATGGAGTTGAATCACATGCAGTTTCTGGTCCTACGAGCAAGAGTTGTTTTCTGGTAAGGAAAGTCACTATTGCGCTCCCATTGTCATACACAGTGCAAATAGCACTGGCGTCTTTTCCCAGCAAGTACAGTGTATTGGACTGAAGAGGAGCTACTGTTCTTGTCAGTTTCCTAAGCAGAGTTGAACTGGATATGGCCCGTGTGTAGGAAGCACACTTCTTCTGTTCAGAGCAAGCTCACTGTTCGGACCCCATAGGAAACACAGTAGAGTAGCAGAGTGCTCTTTTCTCAAAAGCAGAGTGTGTTTCTTGTAAGACGAGCTAGCGTTTGTTTCCCAGTCCTAAATGGAGTTGAATCACATGCAGTTTTTGGTCCTAAGAGCAAGAGTTGTTTTCTGGAAAGAAGAGTCACTATTGCGCTCCCATTGCTATACACAGGGCAAATAGCACTGGCGTCTTTTCCCAGCATGTGCAGTGTATTGGACTGAAGAGGATCTACTGTTCTTGTCAGTTTCCTAAGCAGAGTTGAACTAAATATAGTCGGTGTGTGTAGGAAGCACAGTTCTTTTGTTCTGAGCAGGCTCACTCTTCTGGCCCTATAGGAATCACGTTAGAGTAGAAGAGTGCTCTTTTCTCAAAAGCAGAGTGGTTTTCTTGTAAGGCAAGCTAGCGTTTGTTTCCCAGTCCTAAATGGAGTAAAATCACATGCAGTTTTTGGTCCTACGAGCAAGAGTTGTTCTCTGGTAAGAAGAGTCACTATTGCGCTCCCATTGCCATACACAGTGCAAATAGCACTGGCCTCTGTTCCCAGCAAGTACAGTGTATTGGACTGAAGAGGAGCTACTGTTCTTGTCAGTTTCCTAAGCAGAGTTGAACTAGATATGGCCCGTGTGTGTAGGAAGCACGGTTCTTTTGTTCGGAGCAAGCTCACTGTTCGGACCCCATATGAAACACAGTAGAGTAGATGAGTTGTCTTTTCTCAAAAGAAGAGTGTGTTTATTGTAAGGCCAGGTAGCGTTTGTTTCCCAGTTCTAAATGGAGTTGAATCTCATGCAGTTTCTGGTCCTATGACCAAGAGTTGTTTTCTGGTAAGAAGAGTCACTATTGCGCTCCCATTGTCATACACAGGGCAAATAGCACTGGCGTCTGTTCCCAGCATGTACAGTGTATTGGACTGAAGAGGATCTACTGTCCTTGTCAGTTTCCTAAGCAGAATTGATGTAGATATGGCCCGTGAGGGTAGGAAGCACAGTTCTTTTTTTCTGAGCAAGCTTACAGTTCGGACCCCATAAGAAACACAGTAGAGTAGAAGAGTGCTCTTTTCTCAAAAGCAGAGTGTGTTTCTTGTAAAGCGAGCTAGCGTTTGTTTCCCAGTCCTAAATGGAGTTGAATCACATGCAGTTTCTGTTCCTACGAGCAAGAGTTGTTTTCTGTTAAGAAGAGTCACTATAGAGCTCCCATTGTCATACACAGGGCAAATATCACTGGCGTCTGTTCCCAGCATACAGTGTATTGGAATGAAGAGGATCTACTGTCCTTGTCAGTTTCCTATGCAGACTTGATCTAGATATGGCCCCTGTGTGTAGGAAGCACAGTTCTTTTGTTCTGAGCAAGCTCAATGTTCTGGCCCTATAGGAAACACAGTAGAGTAGAACAATGCTCTTTTCCCAAAAGCAGAGTGTGTTTCTTGTAAGGCGAGCTAGTATTTGTTTTCCAGTCCTAAATGGAATTGAATAACATGCAGTTTTTGGTCCTACGAGCAAGATTTGTTTTCTGGAAAGAAGAGTCACTATTGCGCTCCCATTGCCATACACAGTGCAAATAGCACTGGCGTCTGTTCCCAGCAAGTACAGTGTATTGGACTGAAGAGGAGCTACTGTTCTTTTCAGTTTCCTAAGCAGAGTTGAACTAGATATAGTCGGTGTGTGTAGGAAGCACAGTTCTTTTATTCTGAGCAAGCTCACTTTTCTGGCCCTATAGGAAACACATTAGAGTAGAAGAGTGCTCTTTTCTCAAAAGCACAGTGTGTTTCTTGTAAGGCGATCTAGCATTTGTTTCCCAGTCCTAAATGGAGTTGAATCACATGCACTTTTTGGTCCCATGAGCAAGAGTTGTTTTCTGGAAAGAAGAGTCACTATTGTGCTCACATTGCCATACACAGTGCAAATAGCACTGGCGTCTGTTCCCACTAAGTACAGTGTATTGGACTGAAGAGGAGCTACTCTTCTTGTCAGTTTCCTAAGCACAGTTGAACTAGATATGGCCCGTGTGTGTAGGAAGCACGGTTCTTTTGTTCGGAGCAAGCTCACTGTTCTGACACCGTGGGAAACACAGTAGACTAGAAAAGCTCTCTTTTCTCAAAAGCAGAGTGTGTTTATTGTAAGGTGAGCTAGCGTTTGTTTCCCAGTTCTAAATGGAGTTGAATCACATGCAGTTTCTGGTCCTACGAGCAAGAGTTGTTTTCTGGTAAGGAAAGTCCCTATTGCGCTCCCATTGCCACACACAGTGCAAATAGCACTCGCGTCTGTTACCATCAAGTACAGTGTATTGGACTGAGGATCTACTGTTCTTGTCAGTTTCCTAAGCAGAGTTGAACTAGATATAGTCGGTGTGTTTAGGAAGCACAGTTCTTTTGTTCTGAGCAAGCTCACTGTTGTGGCCCTATAGGAAACACATTAGAGTAGAAGTGTGCTCTTTTCTCAAAAGCAGAGTGTGTTTCTTGTAATGCGAGCTAGCTTTTTTTTCCCGGTTCTAAATGGAGTTGAATCACATGCATTTTCTGGTCCTATGAGCAAGAGTTGTTTTCTGGAAAGAAGAGTCACTATTGCGATCCCATTGCTATACACAGGGCTAATAGCACTGGCGTCTGTTCCCAGCATGTGCAGTGTATTTGACTGAAGAGGATCTACTGTTCTTGTCAGTTGCCTAAGCAGAGTTGAACTAAATATAGTCGGTGTGTGTAGGAAGCAGAGTTCTTTTGTTCTGAGCAAACTCACTCATCTGGCCCTATAAGAAACACATTAGAGTAGAAGAGTGCTCTTTTCTCAAAAGCAGAGTGTGTTTCCTGTAAGGCAAGCTAAAGTTTGTTTCCCAGTCCTAAATGGAGTTGAATCACATGCAGTTTCTGGTCCTATGACCAAGAGTTGTTTTCTGGTAAGAAGAGTCACTATTGCGCTCCCAATGTCATACACAGGGCAAATAGCACTGGCGTCTGTTCCCAGCATGTACAGTGTATTGGACTGAAGAGGAGCTACTGTTCTTGTCAGTTTCCTAAGCAGAGTTGAACTAGATATGGCCCGTGTTGGTAGGAAGCACAGTTGTTTTGTTCTGAGCAAGCTCACTGTTCGCACCCCATAGGAAACACTGTAGAGTAGATGAGTGGTCTTTTCTCAGAAGCAGAATGTTTTTCTTCTAAGGCGAGCTAGCGTTTGTTTCCCAGTCCTAAATGGAGTTGAATCACATGCAGTTTCTCATCCTACCAGCAAGAGTTGTTTTCTGGTAGGAAGAGTCACTATTGGGTTCCCATTGTCATACACAGGGCAAATAGCACTGGCGTCTATTCCCAGCATGTACAGTGTATTGGACTGAAGAGGATCTACTGTCCTTGTCAGTTTCCTAAGCAGAATTGATGTAGATAAGGCCCGTGATTGTAGGAAGCACAATTCTTTTGTTCTGAGCAAGCTCACAGTTCGGACCCCATAAGAAACACAGTAGAGTAGAAGAGTGCTCTTTTCTCAAAAGCAGAGTGTGTTTCTTGTAAGGTGAGCTAGCGTTTGTTTCCCAGTCCTAAATGGAGTTGAATCACATGCAGTTTCTGTTCCTACGAGCAAGAGTTGTTTTCTGGTAAGTAGAGTCACTATAGTGCTCCCATTGTCATACACAGGGCAAATATCACTGGCGTCTGTTCCCAGCATACAGTGTATTGGACTGAAGAGGATCTACTGTCCTTGTCAGTTTCCTATGCAGACTTGATCTAGATAAGGCCCCTGTGTGAAGGAAGCACAGTTCTTTTGTTCTGAGAAAGCTCACTGTTCTGGCCCTACAGGAAACACAGTAGAGTAGAAGAGTGCTCTTCTCCCAAAAGCAGAGTAAGTTTCTTATAAGGCGAGCTAGTATTTGTTTCCCAGTCCTAAATGGAATTGAATCACATGCAGTTTTTGGTCCTAAGAGCAAGATTTGCTTTCTGGAAAGAAGAGTCACTATTGCGCTCCCATTGCCATACACACTGCAAATAGCACTCGAATCTGTTCCCATTAAGTACAGTGTATTGGACTGAAGAGGAGCTACTGTTCTTTCAGTTTCCTAAGTAGAGTTGAACTAGATACGGCCCGTGTGTGTAGGAAGCACAGTTCTTTTGTTCTGAGCAAGCTTACTGTACTGGCCCTATAGGAAACACAGTAGAGTAGAAGAGTGCTCTTTTCTCAAAAGCAGAGTGTCTTTCTTGTAAGGCGAGCTTTAGCGATTGTTTCCCAGTCCTAAATGGAGTTGAATCCCATGCAGATTCTGGTCCTACAAGCAAGAGTTGTTTTCTGGTAAGAAAAGTCACTATTGTGCTCTCATTGTCATACACAGTGCAAATAGCACTGGCGTCTGTTTTCAGCAAGTACAGTGTATTGGACTGAAGATGATCTACTGTTCTTGTCAGTTTCTTAAGCAGAATTGAACTAGATATGGCCCGTGTTTGTAGGATGCACAGTTCTTTTGTTCTGAGCAAGCTCACTGTACTGGCCCTATAGGAAAAACAGCAGACTAGAAGAGTGCTCTTTTCGCAAAAGCAGATTGTGTTTCTTGTAAGGCGTGCTAGCGTCTTTTTCCCAGTCGTAAATGGAGTTGAATCACATTCAGTTTTTGGTCCTACGAGCAAGAGTTGTTTTCTGGTAAGGAAAGTCACTATTGTGCTCCCATTTCCATACACAGTGCAAATAGCACTAGCATCTGTTCCCAGCAAGTACAGTGTATTGGACTGAAAAGGAGCTACTGTTCTCGTCAGTTTACTACACAGAGTTGAACTAGATATTGCCTGTGTGTATAGGAAGCACAGTTGTTTTGTTCTGAGCAAGCTCACTGTTCTGGCCCTATAGGAAACACAGTAGAGTAGAATTGTGCTCTTTTCTCAAAAGCAGAGTGTGTTTCTTGTAAGGCGAGCTAGCATTTGTTTCCCAGTCCTAAATGGAGTTGAATCACGTGCAGTTTCTGGTCCTACAAGCAAGAGTTCTTTTCTGGTAAGAAGAGTCACTATTGCCCTCCCATTGTCATACACAGGGCAAATAGCACTGGCGTCTGTTCCCAGCATGTACAGTGTATTGGACTGAAGAGGATCTACTGTTCTTTTCAGTGTCCTAAGCAGAATTGTACTAGATATGGCCATGTGTGTAGGAAGCACAGTTCTTTTGTTCTGAGCAAGCTCACTGTTCAGACCCCATAGGACACATTGTAGAGAAGAAGAGTGCTCTTTTCTCAAAAGCAGAGTGTATTTCTTGTAAGGCGAGCTAGCTTTTGTTTCCCAGTCCTAAATGAATTTGAATCACATGCAGTTTCTGGTCCTAAGAGTAGAGTTATTTTTTGGTAAGAAGAGTCACTATTGCGCTCACAATGCCATACACTGTACAAATAGCCCTTGGGACTGTTCCAATCAAGTACAGTGTATTGGACTGAAGAGGAGCTACTGTTCTTGTCAGTTTCCTAAGCAGAGTTGAACTAGATATGGCCCGTGTGTATAGGAAGCACAGTTCTTTTGTTCTGAGCAAGCTCACTGTTCGGACCCCATAGGAAACACAGTAGAGTAGAAGAGTGCTCTTTTCTCAAAAGCAGAGTGTGTTTCTTGTAAGGCGAGCTAGCGTTTGCTTCCCAGACCTAAATGGAGTTGAATCACATGCAGTTTCTGGTCCTACAATCAAGAGTTGTTTTCTGGTAAAAAGAGTCACTATTTCGCTCCCATTGTCATACACAGGGCAAATAGCACTGGCGTCTGTTCCCAGCATGTACAGTGTATTGGACTGAAGAGGATCTACTGTTCTTGTCAGTTTCCGATGCAGAGTTGAACTAGATATGGCCCCTGTGTGTGGGAAGCACATTTCTTTTGTTCTGAGCAAGCTTACTGTTCTGGCCCTATAGGAAAAACAGTAGAGTAGAAGAGCACTCTTTTCTCAAAAGCAGAGTGTGTTTCCTTTAAGGCGAGCTAGCGTTTGTTTCCCAGTCCTAAATGGAGTTGAATCACATGCAGTTTCTGGTCCTACAAGAAAAAGTATTTTCTCGTAAGAAGAGTCACTATTGCGCTCCCATTGTCATACACAGGGCAAATAGCACTGGCATTTGTTCCCAGCATGTACAGTGAATTGGACTGAAGAGGATCTACTGTTCTTGTCAGGTTCCTAAGCAGAGTTGAACTAGATATGGCCCGTGTGTGTAGGAAGCACAGTTCTTTTGTTCTGAGTAAGCTCACTGTTCTGGCCCTATAGGAAACACAGTAGAGTAGAAGAGTGCTCTTTTCTCAAAAGCAGAGTGTGTTTCTTGTAAGGCAAGCTAGCGTTTGTTTCCCAGTCAGAAATGGAGTTGAATCCCATGCAGTTTCTGTTCCTACGAGCAAGAGTTGTTTTCTGGTAAAAAGAGTCACTATTGCGCTCCCATTTCCGTACACAGTGCAAATAGCACTGGCGTCTGTTCCCAGCAAGTACAGTGTATTGGACTGAAGAGGAGCTACTGTTCTTGTCCGTTTCCTAAGCAGAGTTGAACTAGATATGGCCCGTGAGTGCAGGACGCACAGTTCTTTTGTTCTGAGCAAGCTCTCTGTGCTGGCCCTATAGGAAACACAGTAGAGTAGAAGAGTGCTCTTTTCTCAGAAGCAGAGTGTGTTTCTTGTAAGACGAGCTAGTGTTTGTTTCCAAGTCCTAAATGGAGTTGAATCACATGCAGTTTCTGGTTGTACGAGCAAGAGTTATTTTCTGGTAAGAAGAGTCACTATTGAGCTCCCATTGCTGTACACAGTGCAAATAGCACTGGCGTTTGTTCCCAGCATGTACAGTGTATTGGACAGAAGAGGATCTACTGTTCTTGTCAGTATACTAAACAGAATTGAACTAGATATGGCCGGGTGTTTAGGAAGCACAGTTCTTTTGTTCTGAGCAAGCTCACTGTTCCTGCGCTATAGGAAACACAGTAGACTAGAAGAGTGCTCTTTCCTCAAAAGCAGAGTGTGTTTCTTGTAAGGCGAGCTAGCGTTTGTTTCCCAGTCCTAAACGTAGTTGAATGACATGCAGTTTCTGGTCCTATGAGCAAGAGTTGTTTTCTGGTAAGAAAAGTCACTATTGCGCTCCCATTGCTGTACACAGTTGAAATAGCGCTCGCATATGTTCCCAGCAAGTACAGTGTATTGGACTGAAGAGGAGCTACTGTTCTTGTCAGTTTCCTAAGCAGAGTTGAACTAGATATGGCCCGTGTTTGTAGGAAGCACAGTTCTTTTCTTCTGAGCAATCTCACTGTTCTGGCACTATAGGAAACACAGTAGAGTAGAAGAGTTCTCTTTTCTCAAAAGTATAGTTTGTTATTTGTAAGGCAATCTAGCGTTTGTTTCCCAGTCCTAAATGTATTTGAATCACATGCAGTTTTTGGTCCTACGCGTAAGAGTTGTTTTCTGGTAAGGAAAGTCACTATTGAGCTCCCATTGCCATACACAGTGCAAATAGCACTCGCATCTGTTCCCAGCAAGTATAGTGTATTGGACCGAAGGGGAGCTACTGTTCTTGTCAGTTTCCTAAGCAGAATTGAACTGGATATGGCCATTTGTGTAGGAAGCACAGTTCTTTTTTTCTGAGCAAGCTCACTGTACTGGCCCTATAGGAAACACAGTAGAGTAGAAGAGTGCTCTTTTCTCAAAAGCAGAGTGTGTTTCTTGTAAGGCGAGCTAGCGTTTGTTTCCCAGTGCTAAATGGAGTTGAATCACATGCAGTTTTTGTTCCTATGAACAAGAGTTGTTTTCTGGTAAGGAAAGTCACTATTGCGCTCCCATTGACATGCACAGTGCAAATAGCACTCGCGTCTGTTCCCAACAAGTACAGTGTATTGGACTGAAGAAGAGCTACTGTTCTTGTCAGTTTCCTAAGCAGAGTTGAACTAGATATGCCCCGTGTGTTTAGGAAGCATAGTTCTTTTGTTCTGAGCAATCTCACTGTTCTGGCCCTATAGGAAACACAGTAGAGTAGAACAGTGCTCTTCTCTCAAAAGCAGAGTGTGTTTCTTGCAAGGTGAGCTAGCGTTTGTTTCCCAGTCCTAAATGGAGTTGAATCACATGCAGTTTTTCGTCATACAAGCAAGAGTTGTTTTCTGGTAAGGAAAGTCACTATTGTGCTCCCTTTGCCATACACAGCTCAAATAGCACTCACTTCTGTTCCCAGCAAGTACAGTGTGTTGGACTGAAGAGGAGCTACTGTTCTTGTCAGTTTCCTAAGCAGAGTTGAACTAGATATGTCCCGTGTGTGTAGGAAGCACAGTACTTTTGTTCTGAGCAAGCTCACTGTGAGGACCCCATAGGAAACATATTGCTCTTTTCTCAAAGCAGAGTGTGTTTCTTGTAAGGCGAGATAGCGTTTGCTTCCCAGACCTAAATGGAGTTGAATCACATGCAGTTTCTGGTCCTAAAAGCAAGAGTTGTTTTATGGTAAGAAGAGTCACTATTGAGCTCGCATTGTCATACACAGGGCAAATAGCACTGGCGTCTCTTCCCAGCCTGTACAGTGTATTGGACTGAAGAGGATCTATTGTTCTTGTCAGTTTCCTCTGCAGAGTTGAACTAGATATGGCCCGTGTGTGTAGGCAGCACAGTTCTTTTGTTCTGAGCAAGCTCACTGTTCTGGCCCTATAGGAAACACAGTAGAGTAGCAGAGTGCTCTTTTCTCAAAAGCAGAGTGTGTTTCTTGTAAGGCGAGCTAGTGTTTGTTTCCAAGTCCTAGATGGAGTTGAATCACATGCAGTTTCTGTTCCTACGAGCAAGAGTTGTTTTCTGGTAAGAAGAGTCACTATTTTCCTTCCATTGTCATACACAGGGCAAATAGCACTGGCTTCTGTTCCCAGCATGTACAGTGTATTGCACTGAAGAGGATCTACTGCTCTTGTCAATTTCCTAAGCAGAATTGAACTAGATATGGCCATGTGTGCAGGAAGTACAGTTCTTTTGTTCTGAGCAAGCTCACTGTTCTGGCCCTATAGGAAACACAGTAGAGTAGAAGAGTGCTCTTTTCTCAAAAGCAGAGTGTGTTTCTTGTAAGGCTAGCTAGCGTTTGTTTCCCAGTCCTAAATGGAGTTGAATCCCATGCAGTTTCTGGTCCTAGGAGCAAGAGTTGTTTTGTGGTAAGAAGAGTCTCTATTGCGCTCCCATTTTCATACACAGTGCTAATAGCACTGGCATCTGTTCCCAGCAAGTACAGTGTATTGGACTGAAGGAGATCTACTGTTCTTGTCAGTTTCCTAAGCAGAATTGAACTAGATATGGCCCGTGTGTGTAGGAAGCACAGTTGTTTTGTTCTGAGCAAGCTCACTGTTCGGACCCCATAGGAAACACAGTAGAGTAGAAGTGTGCCCTTTTCTCAAAAGCAGAGCTCGTTTCTTGTAAGGCAAGCTAGCGTTTGTTTCTCAGTCCTAAGTGGAGTTGAATCACATGCAATTTCTGGTCCTAAGAGCCAGAGTTGTTTTCTGGTAAGAAGAGTCACTATTGTGTTCCCATTGCTGTACACAGTGCAAATAGCACTCGCGTCTGTTCCCAGGAAGTACAGTGTATTGGACTGAAGAGGAGCTACTGTTCTTGTCAGTTTCCTAAGCAGAGTTGAACTAGTTATGGCCGTGTGTGCAGGAAGCACAGTTCTTTTGTTCTGAGCAAGCTCACTGTTCTGGCCCTATAGGAAACACAGTAGAGTAGAAGAGTGCTCTTTTCTCAAAAGCAAAGTATGTTTCTTGTAAGGCGAGCTGGTGTTTGTTTCCCAGCCCTAAATGTATTTGAATCACATGCAGTTTTTGGTCCTACGCGTAAGAGTTGTTTTCTGGTAAGGAAAGTCACTATTGAGCTCCCATTGCCATACACAGTGCAAATAGCACTCGCATCTGTTCCCAGCAAGTATAGTGTATTGGACCGAAGAGGAGCTACTGTTCTTGTCAGTTTCCTAAGCAGAATTGAACTGGATATGGCCATTTGTGTAGGAAGCACAGTTCTTTTTTTCTGAGCAAGCTCACTGTACTGGCCCTATAGGAAACACAGTAGAGTAGAAGAGTGCTCTTTTCTCAAAAGCAGAGTGTGTTTCTTGTAAGGCGAGCTAGCGTTTGTTTCCCAGTCCTAAATGGAGTTGAATCACATGCAGTTTTTGTTCCTATGAACAAGAGTTGTTTTCTGGTAAGGAAAGTCACTATTGCGCTCCCATTGACATACACAGTGCAAATAGCACTCGCGTCTGTTCCCAACAAGTACAGTGTATTGGACTGAAGAGGAGCTACTGTTCTTGTCAGTTTCCTAAGCAGAGTTGAACTAGATATGCCCCGTGTGGGTAGGAAGCACAGTTCTTTTGTTCTGAGCAATCTCACTGTTCTGGCCCTATAGGAAACACAGTAGAGTAGAACAGTGCTCTTCTCTCAAAAGCAGAGTGTGTTTCTTGCAAGGTGAGCTAGCGTTTGTTTCCCAGTCCTAAATGGAGTTGAATCACATGCAGTTTTTCGTCATACGAGCAAGAGTTGTTTTCTGGTAAGGAAAGTCACTATTGCGCTCCCTTTGCCATACACAGCTCAAATAGCACTCACTTCTGTTCCCAGCAAGTACAGTGTGTTGGACTGAAGAGGAACTTCTGTTCTTGTCAGTTTCCTAAGCAGAGTTGAACTAGATATGTCCCGTGTGTGTAGGAAGCACAGTACTTTTGTTCTGAGCAAGCTCACTGTGAGGACCCCATAGGAAACATATTGCTCTTTTCTCAAAGCAGAGTGTGTTTCTTGTAAGGCGAGATAGCGTTTGCTTCCCAGACCTAAATGGAGTTGAATCACATGCAGTTTCTGGTCCTAAAAGCAAGAGTTGTTTTCTGGTAAGAAGAGTCACTATTTTCCTTCCATTGTCATACACAGGGCAAATAGCACTGGCTTCTGTTCCCAGCATGTACAGTGTATTGCACTGAAGAGGATCTACTGCTCTTGTCAATTTCCTAAGCAGAATTGAACTAGATATGGCCATGTGTGCAGGAAGTACAGTTCTTTTGTTCTGAGCAAGCTCACTGTTCTGGCCCTATAGGAAACACAGTAGAGTAGAAGAGTGCTCTTTTCTCAAAAGCAGAGTGTGTTTCTTGTAAGGCTAGCTAGCGTTTGTTTCCCAGTCCTAAATGGAGTTGAATCCCATGCAGTTTCTGGTCCTAGGAGCAAGAGTTGTTTTGTGGTAAGAAGAGTCTCTATTGCGCTCCCATTTTCATACACTGTGCTAATAGCACTGGCATCTGTTCCCAGCAAGTACAGTGTATTGGCCTGAAGGGGATCTACTGTTCTTGTCAGTTTCCTAAGCAGAATTGAACTAGATATGGCCCGTGTGTGTAGGAAGCACAGTTGTTTTGTTCTGAGCAAGCTCACTGTTCGGACCCCATAGGAAACACAGTAGAGTAGAAGTGTGCCCTTTTCTCAAAAGCAGAGCTCGTTTCTTGTAAGGCAAGCTAGCGTTTGTTTCTCAGTCCTAAGTGGAGTTGAATCACATGCAGTTTCTGGTCCTAAGAGCCAGAGTTGTTTTCTGGTAAGAAGAGTCACTATTGTGTTCCCATTGCTGTACACAGTGCAAATAGCACTCGCGTCTGTTCCCAGGAAGTACAGTGTATTGGACTGAAGAGGAGCTACTGTTCTTGTCATTTTCCTAAGCAGAGTTGAACTAGATATGGCCCGTGTGTGTAGGAAGCACAGTTCTTTTGTTCTGAGCAAGCTCACTGTTCTGGCCCTATAGGAAACACAGTAGAGTGAGTGCTCTTTTCTCAAAAGCAGAGTGTGTTTCTTGTAAGGCATGATAGCATTTGTTTCCCAGTCCTAAAAGGAGTTGAATCACATGCAGTTTCTTGTCCTACGAGCAAGAGTTGTTTTCTGGAAAAAGAGTCACTATTGTGCTCCCATTGCTGTACACAGTGCAAATAGCACTGGCGTCTGTTCCCAACAAGCACAGTGTATTGGACTGAAGGGGATCTACTGTTCTTGTCAGTTTCCTAAGCAGAATTGAACTAGATTTGGCCCGTGTGTAGGAAGCACAGTTCTTTTGTTCTGAGCAAGCTCACTGTTCGGACCCCATAGGAAACACAGTAGAGTAGAAGTGTGCCCTTTTCTCAAAAGCAGAGCTCATTTCTTGTAAGGCAAGCTAGCGTTTGTTTCCCAGTCCTAAGTGGAGTTGAATCACATGCAGTTTCTGGTCCTAAGAGCCAGAGTTGTTTTCTGGTAAGAAGAGTCACTACTGTGCTCCCATTGCTGGACACTGTACAAATAGCACTCGCGTCTGTTCCCAGCAAGTACAGTGTATTGGACTGAAGAGGAGATACGGTTCTTGTCAATTTCCTAAGCAGAGCTGAACTAGATATGGCCCGTGTGTGTAGGAAGCACAGTTCTTTTATTCTGAGCAAGCTCACTGTTCTGGCCCTATAGGAAACACAGTAGAATACAAGAGTGCTCTTTTCTCAAAAGCACAGTGTGTTTCTTGTAAGGCGAGCCAGGGTTTGTTTCCCAGTCCTAAATGGAGTTGAATAACATGCAGTTTTATGTCCTACGAGCAAGAGTTGTTTTCTGGGAAGGAAAGTCACTATTGCGCTCCCGTTGACATACACAGTGCAAATAGCACTAGCGTTTGTTCCCAGCAAGTACAGTGTATTGCACTGAAGAGGAGCTACTGTTCTTGTCAGTTTCCTAAGCGGAGTTGAACTAGATATGGCCCTTGTGCGTAGGAAGCACAGTTCTTTTGTTCTGAGCAAGCTCACTGTTCGGACCCCATAGGACACATAGTAGAGAAGAGGAGTGCTCTTTTCTCAAAAGCAGAGTGTATTTCTTGTAAGGCGAGATAGCTTTTGTTTCCCAGTCCTAAATGAATTTGAATCACATGCAGTTTCTGGTCCTACGAGTAGAGTTATTTTTTGGTAAGAAGATTCACTATTGCGCTCCAAATGCCATACACAGTACAAATAGCACTTGCGTCTGTTCCAATCAAGTGCGGTATATTGGACTGAATAGGAGCTACTGTTCTTGTCAGTTTCCTAAGCAGAGTTGAACTAGATATGGCCCGTGTGTATAGGAAGCACACTTCTTCTGTTCTGAGCAAGCTCACTGCTCTGACCCTTTAGGAAACACAGTAGAGTAGACGAGTGCTCTTTTCTCAAAAGCAGAGTGTGTTTCTTGTAAGGCGAGCTAGCGTTTGTTTCCCAGTCCTAAATGGAGTTGAATCACATGCAGTTTCTGGTCCTACAAGCAAGAGTATTTTCTGGTAAGAAGAGTCACTACTGCGCTCCCATTGTCATACACAGGGCAAATAGCACTGGCATTTGTTCCCAGCATGTACAGTGTATTGGACTGAAGAGGATCTACTGTTCTTGTCAGGTTCCTAAGCAGAGTTGAACTAGATATGGCCCGTGTGTGTATGAAGCACATTTCTTTTGTTCTGAGCAAGCTCACTGCTCTGACCCTATAGGAAACACAGTAGAGTAGAAGAGTGCTCTTTTCTCAAAAGCAGAGTGTGTTTCTTGTAAGGCAAGCTAGCGTTTGTTTCCCAGTCCTAAATAGAGTTGAATCCCATGCAGTTTCTGGTCCTAAGAGCAAGAGTTTTTTTGTGGTAAGAAGAGTCACTATTGCACTCCCATTGTCATACACAGTGCAAATAGCACTGGCGTCTGTTCCCAGCAAGTATAGTGTATTGGCCTGAAGGGGATCTACTGTTCTTGTCAGTTTCCTAAGCAGAATTGAACTAGATATGGCCCGTGTGTGTAGGAAGCACAGTTCTTTTGTTCTGAGCAAGCTCACTGTTCGGACCCCATAGGAAACACAGTAGAGTAGAAGTGTGCCGTTTTCTCAAATCAGAGCTTGTTTCTTGTAAGGCAAGCTAGCGTTTGTTTCCCAGTCCTAAGTGGAGTTGAATCACATGCAGTTTCTGGTCCTAAGAGCCAGAGTTGTTTTCTGGTAAGAAGGGTCACTATTGTGCTCCCAATGCTGTACACAGTACAAATAGCACTCGTCTGTTCCAAGCAAGTACAGTGCATTGGACTGAAGAGGAGCTACTGTTCTCGTCAGTTTCCTAAGCAGAGTTGAACTAGATATGGCCTGTGTTTGTAGGAAGCACAGTTCTTTTGTTCTGAGCAAGCTCACTGTTCTGGCCCTATAAGAAACACAGTAGAGTACAAGAGTGCTCTTTTCTCAAAAGCAGAGTGTGTTTCTTGTAAGGAGAGATAGCATTTGTTTCCCAGTCTTAAATGGAGTTGAATCACATGCAGTTTCTGTTCCTACGAGCAAGATTTGTTTTCTGGTAAAAAGAGTCACTATTGCGTTCCCAATTCCGTACACAGTGCAAATAGCACTCGAGTCTGTGCCCAGCAAGTACAGTGTATTGGACTGAATAGGAGCTACTGTTCTTCTCATTTTCCTAAGCAGAGTTGAACTAGATACAGCCCGTGTGTGTAGGAAGCACAGTTCTTTTGTTCTGAGCAAGCTTACTGTACTGGCCCTATAGGAAACACAGTAGAGTAGAAGAGTGCTCTTTTCTCAAAGCAGAGTGTGTTTCTTGTGAGGCGAGCTAGCGTTTGTTTCCCAGTCCTAAATGGATTTGAATCACATGCAGTTTCTGGTCCTACGAGCAAGAGTTGTTTTCTGGTAAGAAGAGTTACTATTGCGCTCCCTTTGTTTTACACAGTGCGAATAGCACTGGCGTCTGTTCCCAGCATGTACAGTGTATTGGACTGAAGAGGATCTACTGTTCTTCTCAGTTTACTAAGCAGAATTGAACTAGATAGGTCCGTGTGTGTAGGAAGCACAGTTCTTTTGTTCTGAGCAAGCTAACTGTTCTGGCGCTATAGAAAACACAGTAGAGTAGAAGAGTGCTCTTTTCTCAAAAGCAGAGTGTGTTTCTTGTAAGGCGAGCTAGCGATTGTTTTCCACTCCTAAATGGAGTTGAATCACATGCAGTTTCTGGTCCTACGAGCAAGAGTTGTTTTCTGGTAAGAAAAGTCACTATTGTGCTCCCATTGTCATACACAGTGCAAATAGCACTGGCGTCTGTTCCCAGCAAGTACAGTGTATTGGACTGAAGAGGATCTACTGTTCTTGTCAGTTTCCGAAGCAGAATTGAAGTAGATATGGCCCGTGTGTGTAGGATGCACAGTTCTTTTGTTCTGAGCAAGCCTCACTGTACTGGCCCTATAGGAAAAACAGCAGAGTAGAAGAGTGCTCTTTTCTCAAAAGCAGATTGTGTTTCTTGTAAGGCGAGGCTAGCGTCTGTTTCCCAGTCGTAAATGGAGTTGAATCACATGCAGTTTTGGGTCCTATGAACAAGAGTTGTTTTCTGGTAAGGAAAGACACTATTGTGCTCCCATTTCCATACACAGTGCAAATAGCACTCGCATCTGTTCCCAGCAAGTACAGTGTATTGGACTTAAAAGGAGCTACTGTTCTCGTCAGTTTCCTATGCAGAGTTGAACTAGATATTGCCTGTGTGTGTAGGAAGCACAGTTCTTTGGACTGAGCAAGCTCACTGTTCTGGCGCTATAGGAAAGACAGTAGAGTAGAGGAGGGCTCTTTTCTCAAAAGCAGAGTGTGTTTCTTGTGAGGCAAGCTAGTCTTTGTTTCCAATTCAGAAATGGAGTTGAATCCATGAAGTTTCTAGTCAAACGAGCAAGAGTTGTTTTCTGGTAAGAAGAGTCACTATTGCGCTCCCATTGTCATACACAGTGCAAATAGCACTCGGGTCTGTTCCCAGCAAGTACAGTGTATTGGACTGAAGGGGATCTACTGTTCTTGTCAGTTTCCTAAGCAGATTTGAACCAGATATGGCCCGTGTGTGTAGGAAGCACAGTTCTTTTGTTCTGAGCAAGCTCACTGTTCGGACCCCATAGGAAACACAGTAGAGTAGAAGTGTGCCCTTTTCTCAAATCAGAGCTTGTTTCTTGTAAGGCAAGCTAGCGTTTGTTTCCCAGTCCTAAGTGGAGTTGAATCACATGCAGTTTCTGGTCCTAAGAGCCAGAGTTGTTTTCTGGTAAGAAGGGTCACTATTGTGCTCCCATTGCTGTACACAGTACAAATAGCACTCGTCTGTTCCCAGCAAGTACAGTGTATTGGACTGAAGAGGAGCTACTGTTCTTGTCAGTTTCCTAAGCAGAGTTGAACTAGATATGGCCCGTGTGTGCAGGAAGCACAGTTCTTTTGTTCTGAGCAAGCTCTCTGTTCTGGCCCTATAGGAAACACAGTAGAATAGAAGAGTGCTCTTTTCTCAGAAGCAGAGTGTGTTTCTTGTAAGACGAGCTAGTTTTGTTTCCAAGACCTAAATGGAGTTGAATCACATGCAGTTTCTGGTCGTACGAGCAAGAGTTATTTTCTGGTAAGAAGAGTCACTATTGCGCTCCCATTTCTGTACACAGTGCAAATAGCACTGGCGTCTGTTCCCAGCATGTACAGTGTATTGGACTGAAGAGGATCTACTGTTCTTGTCAGTTTACTAAACAGAATTGAACTAGATATGGCCGTGTGTTTAAAAAGCACAGTTCTTTTGTTCTGAGCAAGCTCACTGTTCTGGCGCTATAGGAAACACAGTAGATTAGAAGAGTGCTCTTTCCTCAAAAGCAGAGTGTGTTTCTTGTAAGGGGAGCTAGCGTTTGTTTCCCAGTCCTAAACGGAGTTGAATGACATGCAGTTTCTGGTCCTATGAGCAAGAGTTGTTTTCTGGTAAGAAGAGTCACTATTTCGCTCCCATTGCTGTACACAGTGCAAATAGCACTGCGTATGTTCCCAGCAAGTACAGTGTATTGGACTGAAGAGGAGCTACTGTTCTTGTCAGTTTCCTAAGCAGAATTGAACTAGATATGGCCCATGTGTGTAGGAAGCACAGTTCTTTTGTTCTGAGCAAGCTCACTGTTCGGACCCCATAGGAAACACAGTAGAGTAGACGTGTGCCCTATTCTCAAGAGCAGAGCGTGTTTCTTGTAAGGCGAGCTAGCGTTTGTTTCCCAGTCCTAAGTGGAGTTGAATCACATGCAGTTTCTGGTCCTAAAAGCAAAAGTTGTTTTCTGGTAAGAAAAGTCACTATTGTGTTCCTATTACTGTACACAGTGCAAATAGCACTCGCGTCTGTTCTCAGCAAGTGCAGTGCATTGGAGTGAAGAGGAGCTACTGTTCTCGTCAGTTTCCTAAGCAGAGTTGAACTAGATATGGACCGTGTGTGTAGGAAGCACAGATCTTTTGTTCTGAGCAAGCTCACTGTTCTGGCCCTATAGGAGACACAGTAGAGTAAAAGAGTGCTCTTTTCTCAAAAGCAGAGTGTGTTTCTTGTAAGGCAAGCTAGCATGTGTTTCCAGTCCTAAATGGAGTTGAACCACATGCAGTTTCTGGTCCTACGAGCAAGAGTTGTATTCTGGTAAGAAGAGATACTATTGCGCTCCCTTTGTCGTACACAGTGCAAATAGCACTGGTGTCTGTTCCCAGCATGTACAGTGTATTGGACTGAAGAGGATCTACTGTTCTTCTCAGTTTACTAAGCCGAATTGAACTAGATAAGGCCGTGTGTGTAGGAAGCACAGTTATTTTGTTCTGAGCAAGCTAACTGTCCTGGCGCTATATAAAACACAGTAGAGTAGAAGAGTGCTCTTTTCTCAAAAGCAGAGTGTCTTTCTTGTAAGGCGAGCTAGCGATTGTTTCCCAGTCCTAAATGGAGTTGAATCCCATGCAGATTCTGGTCCTATGAGCAAGAGTTGTTTTCTGGTAAGAAAAGTCACTATTGTGCTCCCATTGTCATACACAGTGCAAATAGCACTGGCGTCTGTTTTCAGCAAGTACATTGTATTGGACTGAAGAGGATCTACTGTTCTTGTCAGTTTCCTAAGCAGAATTGAACTAGATATGGCCCGTGTGTGTAGGATGCACAGTTCTTTTGTTCTGAGCAAGCTCACTGTACTGGCCCTATAGGAAAAACAGCAGAGTAGAAGAGTGCTCTTTTCTCAAAAGCAGATTGTGTTTCTTGTAAGGCGAGGCTAGCGTCTGTTTCCCAGTCGTAAATGGAGTTGAATCACATGCAGTTTTTGGTCCTACGAGCAAGAGTTGTTTTCTGGTAAGGAAAGTCACTATTGTGCTCCCATTTCCATACACAGTGCAAATAGCACTCGCATCTGTTCCCAGCAAGTACAGTGTATTGGACTGAAAAGGAGCTACTGTTCTCGTCAGTTTCCTATGCAGAGTTGAACTAGATATTGCCTGTGTGTGTAGGAAGCACAGTTCTTTTGTTCTGAGCAAGTTCACTGTACTGGCGCTATAGGAAAGACAGTAGAGTAGAAGAGTGCTCTTTTCTCAAAAGCAGAGTGTGTTTCTTGTAAGGCTAGCTAGCGTTTGTTTCCCAGTCCTAAATGGAGTTGAATCACATGCAGTTTCTGGTCCTATGAGCAAGAGTTGTTTTCTGGTAAGAGTAGACACTATAGTGCTCCCATTGTCATACACAGGGCAAATAGCATGGGCGTCTGTTCCCAGCATGTAGAGTGTATTGGACTGAAGAGGAGCTACTGTTCTTGTCAGTTTCCTAAGCAGAATTGAACTGGATATGGCCATGTGTATAGGAAGCACAGTTCTTTTGTTCTGAGCAAGCTCACTGTACTGGCCCTATAGGAAACACAGTAGAGTAGAAGAGTGCTCTTTTCTCAAAAGCAGAGTGTGTTTCTTGTAAGGCAAGCTAGTGTTTGTTTTCCAGTCCTAAATGGAGTTGAATCACATGCAGTTTTTGGTCCTACGAGCAAGAGTTGTTTTCTGGTAAGGAAAGTCACTATTGCGCTACCATTGCCATACACAGTGCAAATAGCACTCGCGTCTGTGCCCAGCAAGTACAGTGTATTAGACTGAAGAGGAGCTACGGTTCCCGTCAGTTTCCTAAGCAGAATTGAACTAGATATGGCCCGTGTGTAGGAAGCACAGTTCTTTTGTTCTGAGCAAGCTCACTGTTCTGGCCCTATAGCAAACTCAGTAGAGTAGAAGAGTGCTCTTTTCTCAAAAGCAGAGTGTGTTTCTTGTAAGGCGAGATAGCATTTGTTTCCCAGTCCTAAATGGAGTTGAATCACATGCAGTTTCTGGTCCTATGAGCAAGAGTTGTTTTCTGGTAAGGAAAGTCACTATTGCGCTCCCGTTGACATACACAGTGCAAATAGCACTCATGTCTGTTTCCAGCAAGTACAGCGTATTGGACTAAAGAGGAATTGAACTAGATATGGCCCGTGTGTGTATGAAGCACATCTCTTTTGTTCTGAGCAAGCTCACTGTTCTGGCCCTATAGGAAACACAGTAGAGTACAAGAGTGCTCATTTCTCAAAAGCAGAGTGTGTTTCTTGTAAGGCGAGATAGCATTTGTTTCCCAGTCCTAAATGGAGTTGAATCACATGCAGTTTCTGGTCCTATGAGCAAGAGTTGTTTTCTGGTAAGGAAAGTCACTATTGCGCTCCCATTGCCAAACACAGTGCAAATAGCACTCGCATCTGTTCCTAGCAAGTACAGTGTATTGGACTGAAGAGGATCTACTGTTCTTCTCAGTTTACTAAGACGAATTGAACTAGATAAGGCCGTGTGTGTAGGAAGCACAGTTATTTTGTTCTGAGCAAGCTAACTGTCCTGGCGCTATATAAAACACAGTAGAGTAGAAGAGTGCTCTTTTCTCAAAAGCAGAGTGTCTTTCTTGTAAGGCGAGCTAGCGATTGTTTCCCAGTCCTAAATGGAGTTGAATCCCATGCAGATTCTGGTCCTATGAGCAAGAGTTGTTTTCTGGTAAGAAAAGTCACTATTGTGCTCCCATTGTCATACACAGTGCAAATAGCACTGGCGTCTGTTTTCAGCAAGTACATTGTATTGGACTGAAGAGGATCTACTGTTCTTGTCAGTTTCCTAAGCAGAATTGAACTAGATATGGCCCGTGTGTGTAGGATGCACAGTTCTTTTGTTCTGAGCAAGCTCACTGTACTGGCCCTATAGGAAAAACAGCAGAGTAGAAGAGTGCTCTTTTCTCAAAAGCAGATTGTGTTTCTTGTAAGGCGAGGCTAGCGTCTGTTTCCCAGTCGTAAATGGAGTTGAATCACATGCAGTTTTTGGTCCTACGAGCAAGAGTTGTTTTCTGGTAAGGAAAGTCACTATTGTGCTCCCATTTCCATACACAGTGCAAATAGCACTCGCATCTGTTCCCAGCAAGTACAGTGTATTGGACTGAAAAGGAGCTACTGTTCTCGTCAGTTTCCTATGCAGAGTTGAACTAGATATTGCCTGTGTGTGTAGGAAGCACAGTTCTTTTGTTCTGAGCAAGCTCACTGTACTGGCGCTATAGGAAAGACAGTAGAGTAGAAGAGTGCTCTTTTCTCAAAAGCAGAGTGTGTTTCTTGTAAGGCTAGCTAGCGTTTGTTTCCCAGTCCTAAATGGAGTTGAATCACATGCAGTTTCTGGTCCTATGAGCAAGAGTTGTTTTCTGGTAAGAGTAGACACTATAGTGCTCCCATTGTCATACACAGGGCAAATAGCATGGGCGTCTGTTCCCAGCATGTAGAGTGTTTTGGACTGAAGAGGAGCTACTGTTCTTGTCAGTTTCCTAAGCAGAATTGAACTGGATATGGCCATGTGTATAGGAAGCACAGTTCTTTTGTTCTGAGCAAGCTCACTGTACTGGCCCTATAGGAAACACAGTAGAGTAGAAGAGTGCTCTTTTCTCAAAAGCAGAGTGTGTTTCTTGTAAGGCAAGCTAGTGTTTGTTTTCCAGTCCTAAATGGAGTTGAATCACATGCAGTTTTTGGTCCTACGAGCAAGAGTTGTTTTCTGGTAAGGAAAGTCACTATTGCGCTACCATTGCCATACACAGTGCAAATAGCACTCGCGTCTGTGCCCAGCAAGTACAGTGTATTAGACTGAAGAGGAGCTACGGTTCCCGTCAGTTTCCTAAGCAGAATTGAACTAGATATGGCCCGTGTGTAGGAAGCACAGTTCTTTTGTTCTGAGCAAGCTCACTGTTCTGGCCCTATAGCAAACTCAGTAGAGTAGAAGAGTGCTCTTTTCTCAAAAGCAGAGTGTGTTTCTTGTAAGGCGAGATAGCATTTGTTTCCCAGTCCTAAATGGAGTTGAATCACATGCAGTTTCTGGTCCTATGAGCAAGAGTTGTTTTCTGGTAAGGAAAGTCACTATTGCGCTCCCGTTGACATACACAGTGCAAATAGCACTCATGTCTGTTTCCAGCAAGTACAGTGTATTGGACTAAAGAGGAATTGAACTAGATATGGCCCGTGTGTGTATGAAGCACATCTCTTTTGTTCTGAGCAAGCTCACTGTTCTGGCCCTATAGGAAACACAGTAGAGTACAAGAGTGCTCATTTCTCAAAAGCAGAGTGTGTTTCTTGTAAGGCGAGATAGCATTTGTTTCCCAGTCCTAAATGGAGTTGAATCACATGCAGTTTCTGGTCCTATGAGCAAGAGTTGTTTTCTGGTAAGGAAAGTCACTATTGCGCTCCCATTGCCAAACACAGTGCAAATAGCACTCGCATCTGTTCCTAGCAAGTACAGTGTATTGGACTGAAGAGGATCTACTGTTCTTCTCAGTTTACTAAGCCGAATTGAACTAGATAAGGCCGTGTGTGTAGGAAGCACAGTTATTTTGTTCTGAGCAAGCTAACTGTCCTGGCGCTATATAAAACACAGTAGAGTAGAAGAGTGCTCTTTTCTCAAAAGCAGAGTGTCTTTCTTGTAAGGCGAGCTAGCGATTGTTTCCCAGTCCTAAATGGAGTTGAATCCCATGCAGATTCTGGTCCTATGAGCAAGAGTTGTTTTCTGGTAAGAAAAGTCACTATTGTGCTCCCATTGTCATACACAGTGCAAATAGCACTGGCGTCTGTTTTCAGCAAGTACATTGTATTGGACTGAAGAGGATCTACTGTTCTTGTCAGTTTCCTAAGCAGAATTGAACTAGATATGGCCCGTGTGTGTAGGATGCACAGTTCTTTTGTTCTGAGCAAGCTCACTGTACTGGCCCTATAGGAAAAACAGCAGAGTAGAAGAGTGCTCTTTTCTCAAAAGCAGATTGTTTTTCTTGTAAGGCGAGGCTAGCGTCTGTTTCCCAGTCGTAAATGGAGTTGAATCACATGCAGTTTTTGGTCCTACGAGCAAGAGTTGTTTTCTGGTAAGGAAAGTCACTATTGTGCTCCCATTTCCATTCACAGTGCAAATAGCACTCGCATCTGTTCCCAGCAAGTACAGTGTATTGGACTGAAAAGGAGCTACTGTTCTCGTCAGTTTCCTATGCAGAGTTGAACTAGATATTGCCTGTGTGTGTAGGAAGCACAGTTCTTTTGTTCTGAGCAAGCTCACTGTACTGGCGCTATAGGAAAGACAGTAGAGTAGAAGAGTGCTCTTTTCTCAAAAGCAGAGTGTGTTTCTTGTAAGGCTAGCTAGCGTTTGTTTCCCAGTCCTAAATGGAGTTGAATCACATGCAGTTTCTGGTCCTATGAGCAAGAGTTGTTTTCTGGTAAGAGTAGACACTATAGTGCTCCCATTGTCATACACAGGGCAAATAGCATGGGCGTCTGTTCCCAGCATGTAGAGTGTATTGGACTGAAGAGGAGCTACTGTTCTTGTCAGTTTCCTAAGCAGAATTGAACTGGATATGGCCATGTGTATAGGAAGCACAGTTCTTTTGTTCTGAGCAAGCTCACTGTACTGGCCCTATAGGAAACACAGTAGAGTAGAAGAGTGCTCTTTTCTCAAAAGCAGAGTGTGTTTCTTGTAAGGCAAGCTAGTGTTTGTTTTCCAGTCCTAAATGGAGTTGAATCACATGCAGTTTTTGGTCCTACGAGCAAGAGTTGTTTTCTGGTAAGGAAAGTCACTATTGCGCTACCATTGCCATACACAGTGCAAATAGCACTCGCGTCTGTGCCCAGCAAGTACAGTGTATTAGACTGAAGAGGAGCTACGGTTCCCGTCAGTTTCCTAAGCAGAATTGAACTAGATATGGCCCGTGTGTAGGAAGCACAGTTCTTTTGTTCTGAGCAAGCTCACTGTTCTGGCCCTATAGCAAACTCAGTAGAGTAGAAGAGTGCTCTTTTCTCAAAAGCAGAGTGTGTTTCTTGTAAGGCGAGATAGCATTTGTTTCCCAGTCCTAAATGGAGTTGAATCACATGCAGTTTCTGGTCCTATGAGCAAGAGTTGTTTTCTGGTAAGGAAAGTCACTATTGCGCTCCCGTTGACATACACAGTGCAAATAGCACTCATGTCTGTTTCCAGCAAGTACAGTGTATTGGACTAAAGAGGAATTGAACTAGATATGGCCCGTGTGTGTATGAAGCACATCTCTTTTGTTCTGAGCAAGCTCACTGTTCTGGCCCTATAGGAAACACAGTAGAGTACAAGAGTGCTCTTTTCTCAAAAGCAGAGTGTGTTTCTTGTAAGGCGAGATAGCATTTGTTTCCCAGTCCTAAATGGAGTTGAATCACATGCAGTTTCTGGTCCTATGAGCAAGAGTTGTTTTCTGGTAAGGAAAGTCACTATTGCGCTCCCATTGCCAAACACAGTGCAAATAGCACTCGCATCTGTTCCCAGCAAGTACAGTGTATTGGACTGAAGAGGAGCTACTGTTTTTGTCAGTTTCCTAAGCAGAATTGAACTGGATATGGCCATTTGTGTACGAAGCACAGTTCTTTTGTTCTGAGCAAGCTCACTGTACTGGCCCGATAGGAAACACAGTAGAGTAGAAGAGTGCTCTTTTCTCAAAAGCAGAGTGTGTTTCTTGTAAGGCGAGCCAGCGTTTGTTTCCCAGTCCTAAATGGAGTTGAATCACATGCAGTTTTTGGTCCTATGAGCAAGAGTTGTTTTCTGGTAAGGAAAGTCACTATTGCGCTCCCGTTGACATACACAGTGCAAATAGCACTCCCGTCTGTTCCCAGCAAGTACAGTGTATTGGACTGAAGAGGAGCTACTGTTCTTGTCAGTTTCCTAAGCAGAGTTGAACTAGATATGGCCCGTGTGCGTAGGAAGCACAATTCTTTTGTTCTGAGCAAGCTCACTGTTCTGACCCCATAGGACACATTGTAGAGAAGAAGAGTGCTCTTATCTCAAAAGCAGAGTGTATTTCTTGTAAGGCGAGCTAGCTTTTGTTTCCCAGTCCTAAATGAATTTGAATCACATGCAGTTTCTGGTCCTAAGAGTAGAGTTATTTTTTGGTAAGAAGAGTCACTATTGGGCTCCCAATGCCATACACTGTACAAATAGCACTTGGGACTGTTCCAATCAAGTACAGTGTATTGGACTGAAGAGGAGCTACAGTTCTTGTCAGTTTCCTAAGCAGAGTTGAACTAGATATGGCCCGTGTGTATAGGAAGGACAGTTCTTTTGTTCTGAGCAAGCTCACTGTTCGGACCCCATAGGAAACACAGTAGAGCAGAAGAGTGCTCTTTTCTCAAAAGCAGAGTGTGTTTCTTGTAAGGCGAGCTAGCGTTTGCTTCCCAGACCTAAATGGAGTTGAATCACATGCAGTTTCTGGTCCTACGATCAAGAGTTGTTTTCTGGTAAGAAGAGTCACTATTTTGCTCCCATTGTCATACACAGGGCAAATAGCACTGGCGTCTGTTCCCAGCATGTACAGTGTATTGGACTGAAGAGGATCTACTGTTCTTGTCAGTTTCCGATGCAGAGTTGAACTAAATATGGCCCCTGTGTGTAGGAAGCACATTTCTTTTGTTCTGAGCAAGCTTACTGTTCTGGCACTATAGGAAAAACAGTAGAGTAGAAGAGCACTCTTTTCTCAAAAGCAGAGTGTGTTTCCTTTAAGGCGAGCTAGCGTTTGTTTCCCAGTCGTAAATGGAGTTGAATCCCATGCAGTTTCTGGTCCTACGAGCAAGAGTTGTTTTCTGTTAAAAGGAGTCACTATTGTGCACCCATTGTCATACACATGGCAAATAGCACTGGCATTGGTTCCCAGCAAGTACAGTGTATTGGACTGAAGAGGAGCTACTGTTCTTGTCAGTTTCCTAAGCAGAGTTGAACTAGATATGGCCCGTGTGTGCAGGAAGCACAGTTCTTTTGTTCTGAGCAAGCTCTCTGTGCTGGCACTATAGGAAACACAGTAGAGTAGAAGAGTGCTCTTTTCTCAGAAGCAGAGTGTGTTTCTTGTAAGACGAGCTAGTGTTTGTTTCCAAGTCCTAAATGGAGTTGAATCACATGCAGTTTCTGGTCATACGAGCAAGAGTTATTTTCTGGTAAGAAGAGTCACTATTGTGCTCCCATTTCTGTACACAGAGCAAATAGCACTGGCGTCTGTTACCAGCATGTACAGTGTATTGGACTGAAGAGGATCTACTGTTCTTGTCAGTTTACTAAACAGAATTGAACTAGATATGGCCGTGTGTTTAAAGAGCACAGTTCTTTTGTTCTGAGCAAGCTCACTGTTCTGGCGCTATAGGAAACACAGTAGAGTACAAGAGTGCTCTTTCCTCAAAAGCAGAGTGTGTTTCTTGTAAGGCGAGCTAGCGTTTGTTTCCCAGTCCTAAACGGATTTGAATGACATGCAGTTTCTGGTCCTATGAGCAAGAGTTGTTTTCTGGTAAGAAGAGTCACTATTGCTCTCCCATTGCTGTACAGAGTGCAAATAGCACTCGCGTATGTTCCCAACAAGTACAGTGTATTGGACTGAAGAGGAGCTACTGTTCTTGTAAGTTTCCTAAGCAGAGTTGAACTAGATATGGCCCGTGTTTGTAGGAAGCACAATTCTTTTCTTCTGAGCAATCTCACTGTTCTGGCCCTATAGGAATCACAGTAGAGTAGAAGAGTGCTCTTTTCTCAAAAGCAGAGTCTGTTACTTGTAAGGCAAGCTAGCGTTTGTTTCCCAGTCCTAAATGGAGTTGAATCACATACAGTTTTTGGTCCTACACGCAAGAGTTGTTTTCTGGTAAGGAAAGTCACTATTGCGATCCCATTGCCATACACAGTGCAAATAGCACTCGCATCTGTTCCCATCAAGTATAGTGTAATGAACTGAAGAGGAGCTACTCTTCTTGTCAGTTTCCTAAGCAGAATTGAACTGGATATGGCCATTTGTGTAGGAAGCACAGTTCTTTTGTTCTGAGCAAGCTCACTGTACTGGCCCTATAGGAAACACAGTAGAGTAGAAGAGTGGTCTTTTCTCAAATGCAGAGTGTGTTTCTTGTAAGGCAAGCTAGTGTTTGTTTTCCAGTCCTAAATGGAGTTGAATCACATGCAGTTTTTGGTCCTATGAACAAGAGTGGTTTTCTGGTAAGGAAAGTCACTATTGCGCTCCCATTGACATACACAGTGCAAATAGCACTCGCGTCTGTTCCCAACAAGTACAGTGTATTGGACTGAAGAGGAGCTACTGTTCTTGTCAGTTTCCTAAGCAGAATTGAACTAGATATGGCCCATGTGTGTAGGAAGCACAGTTCTTTTGTTCTGAGCAAGCTCACTGTTCGGACCCCATAGGAAACACAGTAGAGTAGAAGTGTGCCCTATTCTCAAGAGCAGAGCGTGTTTCTTGTATGGCGAGCTAGAGTTTGTTTCCCAGTCCTAAGTGGAGTTGAATCACATGCAGTTTCTGGTCCTAAGAGCAAAAGTTGTTTTCTGGTAAGAAAAGTCACTATAGTGCTCCTATTACTGTACACAGTGCAAATAGCACTCGCGTCTGTTCTCAGCAAGTACAGTGCATTGGAGTGAAGAGGATCTACTGTTCTCGTCAGTTTCCTAAGCAGAGTTGAACTAGATATGGACCGTGTGTGTAGGAAGCACAGATCTTTTGTTCTGAGCAAGCTCACTGTTCTGGCCCTATAGGAGACACAGTAGAGTAAAAGAGTGCTCTTTTCTCAAAAGCAGAGTGTGTTTCTTGTAAGGCAAGCTAGCATGTGTTTCCCAGTCCTAAATGGAGTTGAACCACATGCAGTTTCTGGTCCTACGATCAAGAGTTGTATTCTGGTAAGAAGAGATACTATTGCGCTCCCTTTGTCGTAGACAGTGCAAATAGCACTGGCGTCTGTTCCCAGCATGTACAGTGTATTGGACTGAAGAGGATCTACTGTTCTTGTCAGTTTCCTAAGCAGAATTGAACTAGATATGGTCCGTGTGTGTAGGATGCACAGTTCTTTTATTCTGAGCAATCTCACTGTACTGGCCCTATAGGAAAAACAGCAGAGTAGAAGAGTGCTCTTTTCTCAAAAGCAGATTGTGTTTCTTGTAAGGCTAGGCTAGCGTCTGTTTCCCAGTCGTAAATGGAGTTGAATCACATGCAGTTTTTGGTCCTACGAGCAAGAGTTGTTTTCTGGTAAGGAAAGTCACTATTGTGCTCCCATTTCCATACACAGTGCAAATAGCACTCGCATCTGTTCCCAGCAAGTACAGTGTATTGGAATGAAAAGGTGCTACTGTTCTCGTCAGTTTCCTATGCAGAGTTGAACTAGATATTGCCTGTGTGTGTAGGAAGCACAGTTCTTTTGTTCTGAGCAAGCTCACTGTTCTGGCGCTATAGGAAAGACAGTAGAGTAGAAGAGTGCTCTTTTCTCAAAAGCAGAGTGTGTTTCTTGTAAGGCTAGCTAGCGTTTGTTTCCCAGTCCTAAATGGAGTTGAATCACATGCAGTTTCTGGTCCTATGAGCAAGAGTTGTTTTCTGGTAAGAGGAGACATTATAGTGCTCCCATAGTCATACACAGGGCAAATAGCATGGGCGTCTGTTCCCAGCATGTAGAGTGTATTGGACTGAAGAGGAGCTACTGTTCTTGTCAGTTTCCTAAGCAGAATTGAACTGGATATGGCCATGTGTATAGGAAGCACAGATCTTTCGTTCTGAGCAAGCTCACTGTACTGGCCCTATAGGAAACACAGTAGAGTAGAAGAGTGCTCTTTTCTCAAAAGCAGAGTGTGTTTCTTGTAAGGCAAGCTAGTGTTTGTTTCCCAGTCCTAAATGGAGTTGAATCACATGCAGTTTCTGGTCGTACGAGCAAGAGTTATTTTCTGGTAAGAAGAGTCACTATTGCGCTCCCATTTCTGTACACAGTGCAAATAGCACTGGCGTCTGTTCCCAGCATGTACAGTGTATTGGACTGAAGAGGATCTACTGTTCTTGTCAGTTTACTAAACAGAATTGAACTAGATATGGCCGTGTGTTTAAAAAGCACAGTTCTTTTGTTCTGAGCAAGCTCACTGTTCTGGTGCTATAGGAAACACAGTAGACTAGAAGAGTGCTCTTTCCTCAAAAGCAGAGTGTGTTTCTTGTAAGGCGAGCTAGCGTTTGTTTCCCAGTCCTAAACGGAGTTGAATGACATGCAGTTTCTGGTCTTATGTGCAAGAGTTGTTTTCTGGTAAGAAGAGTCACTATTGCACTCCCATTGCTGTACACAGTGCAAATAGCACTCGCTTATGTTCCCAGCAAGAACAGTGTATTGGACTGAAGAGGAGCTACTGTTCTTGTCAGTTTCCTAAGCAGAGTTGAACTAGATATGGCCCGTGTTTGTAGGAAGCACAATTCTTTTCTTCTGAGCAATCTCACTGTTCTGGCCCTATAGGAAACACAGTAGAGTAGAAGAGTGCTCTTTTCTCAAAAGCAGAGTCTGTTACTTGTAAGGCGAGCTAGCGTTTGTTTCCCAGTCCTAAATGGAGTTGAATCACATACAGTTTTTGGTCCTACACGCAAGAGTTGTTTTCTGGTAAGGAAAGTCACTATTGCGCTCCCATTGTCATACACAGTGCAAATAGCACTCGCATCTGTTCCCAGCAAGTATAGTGTAATGGACTGAAGAGGAGCTACTGTTCTTGTCAGTTTCCTAAGCAGAATTGAACTGGATATGGCCATTTGTGTAGGAAGCACAGTTCTTTTGTTCTGAGCAAGCTCACTGTACTGGCCCTATAGGAAACACAGTAGAGTAGAAGTGTGCTCTTTTCTCAGAAGCAGAGTGTGTTTCTTGTAAGACGAGCTAGTGTTTGTTTCCAAGTCCTAAATGGAGTTGAATCACATGCAGTTTCTGGTCCTACGAGCAAGAGTTATTTTCGGGTAAGAAGAGTCACTATTGTGCTCCCATTGCTGTACACAGTGCAAATAGCACTGGCGTCTGTTCCCAGCATGTACAGTGTATTGGACTGAAGGGGATCTACTGTTCTTGTCAGTTTACTAAACAGAATTGAACTAGATGTGGCCGGGGGTTTAGGAAGCACAGTTCTTTTGTTCTGAGCAAGCTCACTGTTCTGGCGCTATAGGAAACACAGTAGACTAGAAGAGTGCTCTTTTCTCAAAAGCAGAGTGTGTTTCTTGTAAGGCGAGCTAGCGTTTGTTTCCCAGTCCTACACGGAGTTGAATGACATGCAGTTTCTGGTCCTATGAGCAAGAGTTGTTTTCTGGTAAGAAAAGTCACTATTGCGCTCCCATTGCTGTACACACTGCAAATAGCACTCGCGTATGTTCCCAGCAAGTACAGTGTATTGGACTGAAGAGGAGCTACTGTTCTTGTCAGTTTCCTAAGCAGAGTTGAACTAGATATGGCCCGTGTTTGTAGGAAGCACAGTTCTTTTCTTCTGAGCAATCTCACTGTTCTGGCCCTATAGGAAACACAGTAGAGTAGAAGAGTTCTCTTTTCTCAAAAGTAGAGTGTGTTTCTTGTAAGGCGAGCTAGCGATTGTTTCCCAGTCCTAAATGGAGTTGAATCACATATAGTTTTTGGTCCTACACGAAAGAGTTGTTTTCTGGTAAGGAAAGTCACTATTGCGCTCCCATTGCCATACACAGTGCAAATAGCATTCGCATCTGTTCCCAGCAAGTATAGTGTATTGGACTGAAGAGGAGCTACTGTTCTTGTCAGTTTCCTAAGCAGAATTGAACTGGATATGACCATTTGTGTAGGAAGCACAGTTCTTTTATTCTGAGCAAGCTCACTGTACTGGCCCTATAGGAAACACAGTAGAGTAGAAGAGTGCTCTTTTCTCAAAAGCAGGGTGTGTTTATTGTAAGGCGAGCTAGCGTTTGTTTCCCAGTCCTAAATGGAGTTGAATCACATGCAGTTTTTGTTCCTATGAACAAGAGTTGTTTTCTGGTAAGGAAAGTCAGTATTGCGCTCCCATTGACATACACAGTGCAAATAGCACTCGCGTCTGTTCCCAACAAGTACAGGGTATTGGACTGAAGAGGAGCTACTGTTCTTGTCAGTTTCCTAAGCAGAGTTGAACTAGATATGGCCCGTGTGTGTAGGAAGCACAGTTCTTTTGTTCTGAGCAAGCTCACTGTTCGGACCCCATAGGAAACACAGTAGAGTAGAAGTGTGCCCTATTCTCAAAAGCAGAGCGTGTTTCTTGTAAGGCGAGCTGGTGTTTGTTTCCCAGTCCTAAGTGGAGTTGAATCACATGCAGTTTCTGGTCCTAAGAGCAAAAGTTGTTTTCTGGTAAGAAAAGTCACTATTGTGCTCCTATTACTGTACACAGTGCAAATAGCACTGGCGTCTGTTCCCAGCAAGTACAGTGTATTGGACTGAAGAGGAGCTTCTGTTCTCGTCTGTTTCCTAAGCAGAGTTGAACTACATATGGCCTGTGTGTGTAGGAAGCACAGATCTTTTGTTCTGAGCAATCTCACTGTTCTGGCTCTATAGGAGACACAGTAGAGTAAAAGAGTGCTCTTTTCTCAAAAGCAGAGTGTGTTTCTTGTAAGACAAGCTAGCATGTGTTTCCCAGTCCTAAATGGAGTTTAATCACATGCAGTTTCTGGTCCTACGAGCAAGAGTTTTTTCTGGTAAGAAGAGTCACTATTGTACTCCCACTGTCATACACAGGGCAAATAGCACTGGCATCTGTTCCCAGCATGTACAGTGTATTGGACTGAAAAGGATCTACTGTTCTAGTCAGGTTCCTAAGCAGAGTTAAACTAGATATGGCCCGTGTGTGCAGGAAGCACAGTTCTTTTGTTCTGAGCAAGCTCACTGTTCTGGCCCTATGGGAAACACAGTAGAGTAGAAGAGTGCTCTTTTCTCAAAAGCAGAGTGTGTTTCTTGTAAGGCGAGCTAGCATTTGTTTCCCAGTCCTAAATGGAGTTGAATCACGTGCAGTTTCTGGTCCTACAAGCAAGAGTTGTTTTCTGGTAAGAAGAGTCACTACTACCCTCCCATTGTCATCCACAGGGCAAATAGCACTGGCGTCTGTTCCCAGCGTGTACAGTGTATTGGACTGAAGAGGATCTACTGTTCTTTTCAGTTTCCTAAGCAGAATTGTACTAGAAATGGCCATGTGTAGGAAGCACAGTTCTTTTGTTCTGAGCAAGCTCACTGTGCGGACCCCATAGGAAACACATTGCTCTTTTCTCAAAAGCAGAGTGTGTTTCTTGTAAGGCGAGATAGCGTTTGCTTCCCAGACCTAAATGGAGTTGAATCACATGCAGTTTCTGGTCCTAAAAGCAAGAGTTGTTTTCTTGTAAGAAGAGTCACTATTGAGCTCGCATTGTCATACACAGGGCAAATAGCACTGGCGTCTGTTCCCAGCCTGTTCAGTGTATTGGACTGAAGAGGATCTATTGTTCTTGTCAGTTTCCTCCGCAGAGTTGAACTAGATATGGCCCGTGTGTGTAGGCAGCACAGTTCTTTTGTTCTGAGCAAGCTCACTGTTCTGGCCCTATAGGAAACACAGTAGAGTAGCAGAGTGCTCTTTTCTCAAAAGCAGAGTGTGTTTCTTGTAAGGCGAGCTAGTGTTTGTTTCCAAGTCTTAGATGGAGTTGAATCACATGCAGTTTCTGGTCCTACGAGCAAAAGTTGTTTTCTGGTAAGAAGAGTCACTATTTTGCTTCCATTGTCATACACAGGGCAAATAGCACTGGCTTCTGTTCCCATCATGTACAGTGTATTGCACTGAAGAGGATCTACTGCTCTTGTCAGTTTCCTAAGCAGAATTGAACTAGATATGGCCATGTGTGCAGGAAGTACAGTTCTTTTGTTCTGAGCAAGCTCACTGTTCTGGCCCTATAGGAAACACAGTAGAGTACAAGAGTGCTCTTTTCTCAAAAGCAGAGTGTGTTTCTTGTAAGGCGAGATAGCATTTGTTTCCCAGTCCTAAATGGAGTTGAATCCCATGCAGTTTCTGGTCCTATGAGCAAGAGTTGTTTTCTGGTAAGGAAAGTCACTATTGCGCTCCCATTGCCAAACACAGTGCAAATAGCACTCGCATCTGTTCCCAGCAAGTACAGTGTATTGGAATGAAGAGGAGCTACTGTTTTTGTCCGTTTCCTAAGCAGAATTGAACTGGATATGGCCATTTGTGTAGGAAGCACAGTTCTTTTGTTCTGAGCAACCTCACTCTACTGGCCCGATAGGAAACACAGTAGAGTAGATGAGTGCTCTTTTCTCAAAAGCAGAGTGTGTTTCTTGTAAGGCGAGCTAGCTTTTGTTTCCCAGTCCTAAATGAATTTGAATCACATGGAGTTTCTGGTCTTACGAGTAGAGTTATTGTTTGGTAAGAAGAGTCACTATTGCGCTCCCAATGCCATACACAGTACAAATAGCACTTGCGTCTGTTCCAATCAAGTACAGTGTATTGGACTGAAGAGGAGCTACTGTTCTTGTCAGTTTCCTAAGCAGAGTTGAACTAGATATGGCCCGTGTGTATGAAGCACATTTCTTGTGTTCTGAGCAAGCTCACTGTTCTAGCCCTATAGGAAACACAGTAGAGTAGAAGAGTGCTCTTTTCTCAAAAGCAGAGTGTGTTTCTTGTAAGGCAAGCTAGTGTTTGTTTCCCAGTCCTAAATGGAGTTGTATCCCATGCAGTTTCTGGTCCTAGGAGCAAGAGTTGTTTTGTGGTAAGAAGAGTCACTATTGTGCTCCCATTGTCTTACACAGTGCAAATACAACTGGCATCTGTTCCCAGCAAGTACAGTGTATTGGACTGAAGAGGAGCTACTGTTCTCTTCAGTTTCCTAAGCAGAGTTGAACTAGATATGGCCCGTGTGTGTAGGAAGCACAGTTCTTTTGTTCTGAGCAAGCTCACTGTTCTGGCCCTATAGGAAACACAGTAGAGTAAAAGAGAGCTCTTTTCTCAAAAGCAGAGTGTGTTTCTTGTAAGGCGAGATAGCATTTGTTTCCCAGTCTTAAATGGAGTTGAATCACATGCAGTTTCTGGTCCTACGAGCAAGAGTTGTTTTCTGGTAAAAAGAGTCACTATTGCGCTCCCAATGCCGTAAACAGTGCAAATAGCACTTGCGTCTGTTCCCAGCAAGTACAGTGTATTGAACTAAAGAGGAGCTACTGTTCTTGTCAGTTTCCTAAGCAGAGTTGAACTAGATATGGCCCATGTGTGCAGGAAGCACAGTTCTTTGGTTCTGAGCATGCTCACTGTTCCGGCCCTATAGGAAACACAGTAGAGTAGAAGAGTGCTCTTTTCTCAAAAGCAGAGTATGTTTCTTGTAAGGTGAGCTGGTGTTTGTTTCCCAGTCCTCAATGGAGTTGAATCACATGCAGTTTTTGGTCCTACGCGCAAGAGTTGTTTTCTGGTAAGGAAAGTCACTATTGCGCTCCCATTGCCAAACACAGTGCAAATAGCACTCGCATCTGTTCCCAGCAAGTACAGTGTATTGGACTGAAGAGGAGCTACTGTTCTTGTCAGTTTCCTAAGCAGAATTGAACTGGATATGGCCATTTGTGTAGGAAGCACAGTTCTTTTCTTCTGAGCAAGCTCACTGTACTGGCCCTATAAGAAACACAGTAGAGAAGAAGAGTGCTCTTTTCTCAAAAGCAGAGTGTGTTTCTTGTAAGGCGAGCCAGCGTTTGTTTCCCAGTCCTAAATGGAGTTGAATCACATGCAGTTTTTGGTCCTACGAACAAGAGTTGTTTTCTGGTAAGGAAAGTCACTATTGCGCTCCCATTGACATACACAGTGCAAATAGCACTCGCGTCTGTTCCCAGCAAGTACAGTGTATTGGACTGAAGAGGAGCTACTGTTTATGTCAGTTTCGTAAGCAGAATTGAACTAGATATGGCCCGTGTGCGTAGGAAGCACATTTCTTTTGTTCTGAGCAAGCTCACTGTTAGGACCCCATAGGACTCATAGTAGAGAAGAAGAGTGCTCTTTTCTCAAAAGCAGAGCGTGTTTCTTGTAAGGCGAGCTAGTTTTTTGATTCCCAGTCCTAAATAATTTGAATCACATGCAGATTCTTGTCATACGAGTAGAGTTATTTTTTGGTAAGAAGAGTCACTATTGCGCTCCCAATGCCATACACAGTACAAATAGCACTTGCGTCTATTCCAATCAAGTACAGTGTATTGGACTGATGAGGAGCTACTGTTCTCGTCAGTTTCCTAAGCAGAGTTGAACTAGATATGGCCCGTGTGTATAGGAAGCACAGTTCTTTTGTTCTGAACAAGCTCACTGTTCTGGCCCTATAGGAAACACAGTAGAGTACAAGAGTGCTCTTTTCTCAAAAGCAGAGTGTGTTTCTTGTAAGGCGAGATAGCATTTGTTTCCCAGTCCTAAATGGAGTTGAATCCCATGCAGTTTCTGGTCCTATGAGCAAGAGTTGTTTTCTGGTAAGGAAAGTCACTATTGCGCTCCCATTGCCAAACACAGTGCAAATAGCACTCGCATCTGTTCCCAGCAAGTACAGTGTATTGGAATGAAGAGGAGCTACTGTTTTTGTCCGTTTCCTAAGCAGAATTGAACTGGATATGGCCATTTGTGTAGGAAGCACAGTTCTTTTGTTCTGAGCAACCTCACTCTACTGGCCCGATAGGAAACACAGTAGAGTAGATGAGTGCTCTTTTCTCAAAAGCAGAGTGTGTTTCTTGTAAGGCGAGCTAGCTTTTGTTTCCCAGTCCTAAATGAATTTGAATCACATGGAGTTTCTGGTCTTACGAGTAGAGTTATTGTTTGGTAGGAAGAGTCACTATTGCGCTCCCAATGCCATACACAGTACAAATAGCACTGGCGTCTGTTCCAATCAAGTACAGTGTATTGGACTGAAGAGGAGCTACTGTTCTTGTCAGTTTCCTAAGCAGAGTTGAACTAGATATGGCCCGTGTGTATGAAGCACATTTCTTGTGTTCTGAGCAAGCTCACTGTTCTGGCCCTATAGGAAACACAGTAGAGTAGAAGAGTGCTCTTTTCTCAAAAGCAGAGTGTGTTTCTTGTAAGGCAAGCTAGTGTTTGTTTCCCAGTCCTAAATGGAGTTGTATCCCATGCAGTTTCTGGTCCTAGGAGCAAGAGTTGTTTTGTGGTAAGAAGAGTCACTATTGCGCTCCCATTGTCTTACACAGTGCAAATAGCACTGGCATCTGTTCCCAGCAAGTACAGTGTATTGGACTGAAGAGGAGCTACTGTTCTCTTCAGTTTCCTAAGCAGAGTTGAACTAGATATGGCCCGTGTGTGTAGGAAGCACAGTTCTTTTGTTCTGAGCAAGCTCACTGTTCTGGCCCTATAGGAAACACAGTAGAGTAAAAGAGAGCTCTTTTCTCAAAAGCAGAGTGTGTTTCTTGTAAGGCGAGATAGCATTTGTTTCCCAGTCTTAAATGGAGTTGAATCACATGCAGTTTCTGGTCCTACGAGCAAGAGTTGTTTTCTGGTAAAAAGAGTCACTATTGCGCTCCCAATGCCGTAAACAGTGCAAATAGCACTTGCGTCTGTTCCCAGCAAGTACAGTGTATTGAACTAAAGAGGAGCTACTGTTCTTGTCAGTTTCCTAAGCAGAGTTGAACTAGATATGGCCCATGTGTGCAGGAAGCACAGTTCTTTGGTTCTGAGCATGCTCACTGTTCCGGCCCTATAGGAAACACAGTAGAGTAGAAGAGTGCTCTTTTCTCAAAAGCAGAGTATGTTTCTTGTAAGGTGAGCTGGTGTTTGTTTCCCAGTCCTCAATGGAGTTGAATCACATGCAGTTTTTGGTCCTACGCGCAAGAGTTGTTTTCTGGTAAGGAAAGTCACTATTGCGCTCCCATTGCCAAACACAGTGCAAATAGCACTCGCATCTGTTCCCAGCAAGTACAGTGTATTGGACTGAAGAGGAGCTACTGTTCTTGTCAGTTTCCTAAGCAGAATTGAACTGGATATGGCCATTTGTGTAGGAAGCACAGTTCTTTTCTTCTGAGCAAGCTCACTGTACTGGCCCTATAAGAAACACAGTAGAGAAGAAGAGTGCTCTTTTCTCAAAAGCAGAGTGTGTTTCTTGTAAGGCGAGCCAGCGTTTGTTTCCCAGTCCTAAATGGAGTTGAATCACATGCAGTTTTTGGTCCTACGAACAAGAGTTGTTTTCTGGTAAGGAAAGTCACTATTGCGCTCCCGTTGACATACACAGTGCAAATAGCACTCGCGTCTGTTCCCAGCAAGTACAGTGTATTGGACTGAAGAGGAGCTACTGTTTATGTCAGTTTCGTAAGCAGAATTGAACTAGATATGGCCCGTGTGCGTAGGAAGCACATTTCTTTTGTTCTGAGCAAGCTCACTGTTAGGACCCCATAGGACTCATAGTAGAGAAGAAGAGTGCTCTTTTCTCAAAAGCAGAGCGTGTTTCTTGTAAGGCGAGCTAGTTTTTTGATTCCCAGTCCTAAATAATTTGAATCACATGCAGTTTCTTGTCATACGAGTAGAGTTATTTTTTGGTAAGAAGAGTCACTATTGCGCTCCCAATGCCATACACAGTACAAATAGCACTTGCGTCTATTCCAATCAAGTACAGTGTATTGGACTGATGAGGAGCTACTGTTCTCGTCAGTTTCCTAAGCAGAGTTGAACTAGATATGGCCCGTGTGTATAGGAAGCACAGTTCTTTTGTTCTGAACAAGCTCACTGTTCTGGCCCTATAGGAAACACAGTAGAGTACAAGAGTGCTCTTTTCTCAAAAGCAGAATGTGTTTCTTGTAAGGCGAGATAGCATTTGTTTCCCAGTCCTAAATGGAGTTGAATCCCATGCAGTTTCTGGTCCTATGAGCAAGAGTTGTTTTCTGGTAAGGAAAGTCACTATTGCGCTCCCATTGCCAAACACAGTGCAAATAGCACTCGCATCTGTTCCCAGCAAGTACAGTGTATTGGAATGAAGAGGAGCTACTGTTTTTGTCCGTTTCCTAAGCAGAATTGAACTGGATATGGCCATTTGTGTAGGAAGCACAGTTCTTTTGTTCTGAGCAACCTCACTCTACTGGCCCGATAGGAAACACAGTAGAGTAGATGAGTGCTCTTTTCTCAAAAGCAGAGTGTGTTTCTTGTAAGGCGAGCTAGCTTTTGTTTCCCAGTCCTAAATGAATTTGAATCACATGGAGTTTCTGGTCTTACGAGTAGAGTTATTGTTTGGTAAGAAGAGTCACTATTGCGCTCCCAATGCCATACACAGTACAAATAGCACTTGCGTCTGTTCCAATCAAGTACAGTGTATTGGACTGAAGAGGAGCTACTGTTCTTGTCAGTTTCCTAAGCAGAGTTGAACTAGATATGGCCCGTGTGTATGAAGCACATTTCTTGTGTTCTGAGCAAGCTCACTGTTCTGGCCCTATAGGAAACACAGTAGAGTAGAAGAGTGCTCTTTTCTCAAAAGCAGAGTATGTTTCTTGTAAGGCAAGCTAGTGTTTGTTTCCCAGTCCTAAATGGAGTTGTATCCCATGCAGTTTCTGGTCCTAGGAGCAAGAGTTGTTTTGTGGTAAGAAGAGTCACTATTGCGCTCCCATTGTCTTACACAGTGCAAATAGCACTGGCATCTGTTCCCAGCAAGTACAGTGTATTGGACTGAAGAGGAGCTACTGTTCTCTTCAGTTTCCTAAGCAGAGTTGAACTAGATATGGCCCGTGTGTGTAGGAAGCACAGTTCTTTTGTTCTGAGCAAGCTCACTGTTCTGGCCCTATAGGAAACACAGTAGAGTAAAAGAGAGCTCTTTTCTCAAAAGCAGAGTGTGTTTCTTGTAAGGCGAGATAGCATTTGTTTCCCAGTCTTAAATGGAGTTGAATCACATGCAGTTTCTGGTCCTACGAGCAAGAGTTGTTTTCTGGTAAAAAGAGTCACTATTGCGCTCCCAATGCCGTAAACAGTGCAAATAGCACTTGCGTCTGTTCCCAGCAAGTACAGTGTATTGAACTAAAGAGGAGCTACTGTTCTTGTCAGTTTCCTAAGCAGAGTTGAACTAGATATGGCCCATGTGTGCAGGAAGCACAGTTCTTTGGTTCTGAGCATGCTCACTGTTCCGGCCCTATAGGAAACAGAGTAGAGTAGAAGAGTGCTCTTTTCTCAAAAGCAGAGTATGTTTCTTGTAAGGTGAGCTGGTGTTTGTTTCCCAGTCCTCAATGGAGTTGAATCACATGCAGTTTTTGGTCCTACGCGCAAGAGTTGTTTTCTGGTAAGGAAAGTCACTATTGCGCTCCCATTGCCAAACACAGTGCAAATAGCACTCGCATCTGTTCCCAGCAAGTACAGTGTATTGGACTGAAGAGGAGCTACTGTTCTTGTCAGTTTCCTAAGCAGAATTGAACTGGATATGGCCATTTGTGTAGGAAGCACAGTTCTTTTCTTCTGAGCAAGCTCACTGTACTGGCCCTATAAGAAACACAGTAGAGAAGAAGAGTGCTCTTTTCTCAAAAGCAGAGTGTGTTTCTTGTAAGGCGAGCCAGCGTTTGTTTCCCAGTCCTAAATGGAGTTGAATCACATGCAGTTTTTGGTCCTACGAACAAGAGTTGTTTTCTGGTAAGGAAAGTCACTATTGCGCTCCCGTTGACATACACAGTGCAAATAGCACTCGCGTCTGTTCCCAGCAAGTACAGTGTATTGGACTGAAGAGGAGCTACTGTTTATGTCAGTTTCGTAAGCAGAATTGAACTAGATATGGCCCGTGTGCGTAGGAAGCACATTTCTTTTGTTCTGAGCAAGCTCACTGTTAGCACCCCATAGGACTCATAGTAGAGAAGAAGAGTGCTCTTTTCTCAAAAGCAGAGCGTGTTTCTTGTAAGGCGAGCTAGTTTTTTGATTCCCAGTCCTAAATAATTTGAATCACATGCAGTTTCTTGTCATACGAGTAGAGTTATTTTTTGGTAAGAAGAGTCACTATTGCGCTCCCAATGCCATACACAGTACAAATAGCACTTGCGTCTATTCCAATCAAGTACAGTGTATTGGACTGATGAGGAGCTACTGTTCTCGTCAGTTTCCTAAGCAGAGTTGAACTAGATATGGCCCGTGTGTATAGGAAGCACAGTTCTTTTGTTCTGAACAAGCTCACTGTTCGGACACCATAGGAAACACATTAGAGTAGAAGAGTGCTCTTTTCTCAAAAGCAGAGTGTGTTTCTTGTAAGGCGAGCTACCTTTTGTTTCCCAGTCCTAAATAAATTTGAATCACATGCAGTTTCTGGTCTTACGAGTAGAATTATTTTTTGGTAAGAAGAGTCACTATTGTACTCACAATGCCATACACAGGGCAAATAGCACTGGCATTTGTTCCCAGCATGTACAGTATATTGGAATGAAGAGGATCTATTGTTCTTGTCAGGTTCCTAAGCAGAGTTGAACTAGATATGGCCCGTGTGTGTATGAAGCACATTTCTTTTGTTCTGAGCAAGCTCACTGTTCTGGCCCTAGAGGAAACACAGTAGAGTAGAAGAGTGCTCTTTTCTCAAAAGCGGATTGTGTTTCTTGTAAGGCAAGCTAGCGTTTGTTTCCCAGTCCTAAATGGAGTTGAATCCCATGCAGTTTCTGGTCCTAGGAGCAAGAGTTGTTTTGTGTTAAGAAGAATCACTATTGCGCTCTCATTGTCATACACAGTGCAAATAGCACTGGCGTCTGTTCCCAGCAAGTACAGTGTATTGGACTGAAGGGGATCTACTGTTCTTGTCAGTTTCCTAAGCAGAATTGACTTGTTTTGGCCCGTGTGTAGGAAGCACAGTTCTTTTGTTCTGAGCAAGCTCACTGTTCTGGCCCTATAGGAAACACAGTAGAGTAGAAGTGTGCCCTTTTCTCAAAAGCAGAGCTCGTTTCTTGTAATGCAAGCTAGCGTTTGTTTCCCAGTCCTAAGTGGAGTTGAATCACATGCAGTTTGTGGTCCTAAGAACCAGAGTTGTTTTCTGGTAAGAAGTGTCACTATTGTGCTCCCTTTGCTGTACACAGTGCAAAAAGCACTCGCGTCTGTTCCCAGCAAGTACAGTGTATTGGACCGAAGAGGATCTACGGTTCTAGTCAGTTTCCTAAGCAGAGTTGAACTAGATAGATATGGCCCGTGTGTGTAGGAAGCACAGTTCTTTTGTTCTGAGCAAGCTCACTGTTTTGGCCCTATAGGAAACACAGTAGAGTACAAGAGTGCTCTTTTCTCAAAAGCAGAGTGTGTTTCTTGTAAGGCGAGATAGCATTTGTTTCCCAGTCCTAAATGGAGTTGAATCACATGCAGTTTCTGGTCCTACGAGCATGAGTTGTTTTCTGGTAAAAAGAGTCACTATTGTGCTCCCAATGCCTTACACAGTGCAAATAGCACTCGCGTCTATTCCCAGCATGTATAGTGTATTGGACTGAAGAGGAGCTACTGTTCTTGTCAGTTTCCTAAGCAGAGTTGAACTAGATATGGCCCGTGTGTGCAGGAAGCACAGTTCTTTGGTTCTGAGAATGCTCACTGTTCTGGCCTTGTACGAAACACAGTAAAGTAGAAGAGTGCTCTTTTCTCAAAAGCAGAGTGTGTTTCTTGTAAGGCGAGCTGGTGTTTGTTTCCCAGTCCTCAATGGAGTTGAATCACATGCAGTTTTTGGTCCTACGCGCAAGAGTTGTTTTCTGGTAAGGAAAGTCACTATTGCGCTCCCATTGCCAAACACAGTGCAAATAGCACTCGCATCTGTTCCCAGCAAGTACAGTGTATTGGACTGAAGAGGAGCTACTGTTCTTGTCAGTTTCCTAAGCAGAATTGAACTTGATATGGCCATTTGTGTAGGAAGCACAGTTCTTTTGTTCTGAGCAAGCTCACTCTACTGGCCCTATATGAAACACAGTAGAGTAGAAGAGTGCTTTTTTCTCAAAAGCAGAGTGTATTTCTTGTAAGGCGAGCTAGCTTTTGTTTCCCAGTCCTAAATGAATTTGAATCACATGCAGTTTCTGGTCCTATGAGTAGAGTTATTTTTTGGTAAGAAGAGTCACTATTGCAGTCCCAATGCCATACACAGTACAAATAGCACTTGCGTCTGTTCCAATCAAGTACAGTGTATTGGACTGAAGAGGATATACTGTTTTTGTCAGTTTCCTAAGCAGAGTTGAACTAGATATGGCCCCTGTGTGTAGGAAGCACATTTCATTTGTTCTGAGCAAGCTTACTGTTATGGCCCTATAGGAAAAACAGTAGAGTAGAAGAGTACTCTTTTCTCAAAAGCAGAGTGTGTTTCTTGTAAGGTGAGCTAGCGTTTGTTTCCCAGTCCTAAATGGAGTGAATCACATGCAGTCTCTGGTCCTACAAGCAAGAGTATTTTCTGGTAAGAAGAGTCACTATTGCGCTCCCATTGTCTTACACAGGTCAAATAGCACTGGCATTTGTTCCCAGCATGTACAGTGTATTGGACTGAAGAGGATCTACTGTTCTTGTCAGGTTCCTAAGCAGAGTTGAACTAGATATGGCCCGTGTGTGTATGAACCACATTTCTTTTGTTCTGAGCAAGCTCACTGTTCTGGCCCTATAGGAAACACAGTAGAGTAGAAGAGTGCTCTTTTCTCAAAAGCAGAGTGTGTTTCTTGTAAGGCGAGATAGCTTTTGTTTCCCAGTCCTAAATGGAGTTGAATCACACGCAGTTTCTGGTCCTACGAGCAAGAGTTGTTTTCTGGTAAGGAAAGTCACTATTGCGCTCCCATTGCCAAACACAGTGCAAATAGCACTCGCGTCTGTTCCCAGCAAGTACAGTGTATTGGACTGAAGAGGAGCTACTGTTCTTGTCAGTTTCCTAAGCAGAGTTGAACTATATATGGCCCGTGTGCATAGGAATCACAGTTCTTTTGTTCTGAGCAAGCTCACTGTTCGGTCCCCATAGGACACATATTAGAGAAGAAGAGTGCTCTTTTCTCAAAAGCAGAGTGTATTTCTTGTAAGGCGAGCTAGCTTTTCTTTCCCAGTCCTAAATGAATTTGAATGACATGCAGTTTCTGGTCCTATGAGCAAGAGTTGTTTTCTGGTAAGAAGAGTCACTATTGCGCTCCCATTGCTGTACACAGTGCAAATAGCACTCGCGTATGTTCCCAGCAAGCACAGTGTATTGGACTAAAGAGGAGCTACTGTTCTTGTCAGTTTCTAAGCAGAGTTGAACTAGATATGGCCCATGTGTGTAGGAAGCACAGTTCTTTTCTTCTGAGCAATCTCACTGTTCTGGCCCTATAGGAAACACAGTAGAGTAGAAGAGTGCTCTTTTCTCAAAAGCAGAGTGTGTTTCTTGTAAGGCGAGCTAGCGTTTGTTTCCCAGTCCTAAATGGAGTTGAATCACATACAGTTTTTGGTCCTACACGCAAGAGTTGTTTTCTGGTAAGGAAAGTCACTATTGTGCTCCCATTGCCATACACAGTGCAAATATCACTCGCATCTGTTCCCAGCAAGTATAGTGTATTGGACTGAAGAGGAGCTACTGTTCTTGTCAGTTTCCTAAGCAGAATTGAACTGGATATGCCCGTTAGTGTGGGATGCACAGTTCTTTTGTTCTGAGTAAGCTCACTGTACTGGCCCTATAGGAAACACAGTAGAGTAGAAGAGTGCTCTTTTCTCAAAAGCAGAGTGTGTTTATTGTAAGGCGAGCTAGCGTTTGTTTCCCAGTCCTAAATGGAGTTGAATCACATGCAGTTTTTGGTCCTATGAACAAGAGTTGTTTTCTGGTAAGGAAAGTCACTATTGCGCTCCCATTGACATACGCAGTGTAAATAGCACTCGCGTCTGTTCCCAACAAGTACAGTGTATTGGACTCAAAAGGAGCTACTGTTCTTGTCAGTTTCCTAAGCAGAGTTGAACTAGATATGGCCGTGTGTGCAGGAAGCACAGTTCTTTTGTTCTGAGCAAAATCTCTGTTCTGGCCCCACAGGAAACACAGTAGAGTAGAAGAGTGCTCTTTTCTCAAAAGCAGAGTGTGTTTCTTGTAAGGCGAGCTAGCATTTCTTTCCCCGTCCTAAATGGAGTTGAATCACATGCAGTTTTTGGTCCTACGAGCAAGAATTGTTTTCTGGTAAGAAGAGTCACTATTGCGCTCCCATTGTCATACACAGGGCAAATAGCACTGGCTTCTGTTCCCAGCATGTACAGTGTATTGGACTGAAGAGGATCTACTATTCTTGTCAGTCTCCGATGCAGAGTTGAACTACATATGGCCCGTGTGCATAGGAAGGGCAGTTCTTTTGTTCTGAGCAAGCTCACTGTTCTTGCCCTATAGGAAACACAGTAGAGTACTCTTTTCTCAAAAGCATAGTGTGTTTCTTGCAAGGCGAGCTAACGTTTGTATCCCAGTCCTAAATGGATTTGAATCACATGCAGTTTCTAGTCCTACAAGCAAGAGTAATTTCTGGTAAGAAGAGTCACTATTGCACTTCCATTGTCATACACAGGGCAAATAGCACTGGCATTTGTTCCCAGCATGTACAGTATATTGGACTGAAGAGGGTCTATTGTTATTGTCAGGTTCCTAAGCAGAGTTGAACTAGATATGGCCCGTGTGTTTATGAAGCACATTTCTTTTGTTCTGAGCAAGCTCACTGTTCTGGCCCTATAGGAAACACAGTAGAGTAGAAGAGTGCTCTTTTCTCAAAAGCAGAGTGTGTTTCTTGTAAGGCAAGCTAGCGTTTGTTTCCCAGTCCTAAATGGAGTTGAATCCCATGCAGTTTCTGGTCCTAGGAGCAAGAGTTGTTTTGTGGTAAGAAGAGTCACTATTGCGCTCTCATTGTCATACACAGTGCATATACACTGGCGTCTGTTCCCAGCAAGTACAGTGTATTGGACTGAAGGGGATCTACTGTTCTTGTCAGTTTTCTAAGAAAAATTGAACTAGTTTTGGCCCGTGTGTGTAGGAAGCACAGTTCTTTTGTTCTGAGCAAGGTCACTGTTCGGACCCCTTAGGAAACACAGTAGAGTAGAAGTGTGCCCTTTTCTCAAAAACAGAGCTCGTTTCTTGTAAGGCAAGCTAGCGTTTGTTTCCCAGTCCTAAATGGAGTTGAATCCCATGCAGTTTCTGGTCCTAGGAGCAAGAGTTGTTTTGTGGTAAGAAGAGTCACTATTGCGCTCCCATTGTCATACACAGTGCAAATAGCACTGGCATCTATTCCCAGCAAGTACAGTGTATTGGACTGAAGAGGAGCTACTGTTCTCTTCAATTTCCTAAGCAGAGTTGAACTAGATAGATATGGCCCGTGTGTGTAGGAAGCACAGTTCATTTGTTCTGAGCAAGCTCACTGTTCTGGCCCTATAGGAAACACAGTAGTGTACAAGAGTGCTCTTTTCTCAAAAGCAGAGTGTATTTCTTGTAAGGCGAGATAGCATTTCTTTCCCAGTCCTAAATGGAGTTGAATCACATGCAGTTTCTGGTCCTACGAGCAAGAGTTGTTTTCTGGTAAAAAGAGTCACTATTGTGCTCCCAATGCCGTACACAGTGCAAATAGCACTCGCGTCTATTCCCAGCATGTATAGTGTATTGGACTGAAGAGGAGCTACTGTTCTTGTCAGTTTCCTAAGCAGAGTTGAACTAGATATGGCCCGTGTGTGCAGGAAGCACAGTTCTTTTGTTCTGAGCAAGCTCACTCTTCGGACCCCATAGGACACATAGTAGAGAGGAAGAGTGCTCTTTTCTCAAAAGCAGAGTGTATTTCTTGTAAGGCGAGCTAGCTTTTGTTTCCCAGTCCTAAATGAATTTGAATCACATGCAGTTTCTGGTCCTACGAGTAGAGTTATTTTTTGGTAAGAAGAGTCACTATTGGGCTCCAAATCCATACACAGTACAAATAGCACTTGCGTCTGTTCCAATCAAGTACAGTGTATTGGACTGAAGAGGAGCTACTGTTCTTGTCAGTTTCCTAAGCAGAGTTGAACTAGATATGGCCCGTGTGTATAGGAAGCACAGTTCTTTTGTTCTGAGCAAACTCACTGTTCGGACCCCATAGGAAACACAGCAGAGTAGAAGAGTGCTCTTCTCAAAAGCAGAGTGTGTTTCTTGTAAGGTGAGCTAGCGTTTGCTTCCCAGACCTAAATGGAGTTGAATCACATGCAGTTTTTGGTCCTACGAACAAGAGTTGTTTTCTGGTAAGGAAAGTCACTATTGCGCTCCCGTTGACATACACAGTGCAAATAGCACTCGCGTCTGTTCCCAGCAAGTACAGTGTATTGGACTGAAGAGGAGCTACTGTTTATGTCAGTTTCGTAAGCAGAATTGAACTAGATATGGCCCGTGTGCGTAGGAAGCACATTTCTTTTGTTCTGAGCAAGCTCACTGTTAGCACCCCATAGGACTCATAGTAGAGAAGAAGAGTGCTCTTTTCTCAAAAGCAGAGCGTGTTTCTTGTAAGGCGAGCTAGTTTTTTGATTCCCAGTCCTAAATAATTTGAATCACATGCAGTTTCTTGTCATACGAGTAGAGTTATTTTTTGGTAAGAAGAGTCACTATTGCGCTCCCAATGCCATACACAGTACAAATAGCACTTGCGTCTATTCCAATCAAGTACAGTGTATTGGACTGATGAGGAGCTACTGTTCTCGTCAGTTTCCTAAGCAGAGTTGAACTAGATATGGCCCGTGTGTATAGGAAGCACAGTTCTTTTGTTCTGAACAAGCTCACTGTTCGGACACCATAGGAAACACATTAGAGTAGAAGAGTGCTCTTTTCTCAAAAGCAGAGTGTGTTTCTTGTAAGGCGAGCTACCTTTTGTTTCCCAGTCCTAAATAAATTTGAATCACATGCAGTTTCTGGTCTTACGAGTAGAGTTATTTTTTGGTAAGAAGAGTCACTATTGTACTCACAATGCCATACACAGGGCAAATAGCACTGGCATTTGTTCCCAGCATGTACAGTATATTGGAATGAAGAGGATCTATTGTTCTTGTCAGGTTCCTAAGCAGAGTTGAACTAGATATGGCCCGTGTGTGTATGAAGCACATTTCTTTTGTTCTGAGCAAGCTCACTGTTCTGGCCCTAGAGGAAACACAGTAGAGTAGAAGAGTGCTCTTTTCTCAAAAGCGGATTGTGTTTCTTGTAAGGCAAGCTAGCGTTTGTTTCCCAGTCCTAAATGGAGTTGAATCCCATGCAGTTTCTGGTCCTAGGAGCAAGAGTTGTTTTGTGTTAAGAAGAATCACTATTGCGCTCTCATTGTCATACACAGTGCAAATAGCACTGGCGTCTGTTCCCAGCAAGTACAGTGTATTGGACTGAAGGGGATCTACTGTTCTTGTCAGTTTCCTAAGCAGAATTGACTTGTTTTGGCCCGTGTGTAGGAAGCACAGTTCTTTTGTTCTGAGCAAGCTCACTGTTCTGGCCCTATAGGAAACACAGTAGAGTAGAAGTGTGCCCTTTTCTCAAAAGCAGAGCTCGTTTCTTGTAATGCAAGCTAGCGTTTGTTTCCCAGTCCTAAGTGGAGTTGAATCACATGCAGTTTGTGGTCCTAAGAACCAGAGTTGTTTTCTGGTAAGAAGTGTCACTATTGTGCTCCCTTTGCTGTACACAGTGCAAAAAGCACTCGCGTCTGTTCCCAGCAAGTACAGTGTATTGGACCGAAGAGGATCTACGGTTCTAGTCAGTTTCCTAAGCAGAGTTGAACTAGATAGATATGGCCCGTGTGTGTAGGAAGCACAGTTCTTTTGTTCTGAGCAAGCTCACTGTTTTGGCCCTATAGGAAACACAGTAGAGTACAAGAGTGCTCTTTTCTCAAAAGCAGAGTGTGTTTCTTGTAAGGCGAGATAGCATTTGTTTCCCAGTCCTAAATGGAGTTGAATCACATGCAGTTTCTGGTCCTACGAGCATGAGTTGTTTTCTGGTAAAAAGAGTCACTATTGTGCTCCCAATGCCTTACACAGTGCAAATAGCACTCGCGTCTATTCCCAGCATGTATAGTGTATTGGACTGAAGAGGAGCTACTGTTCTTGTCAGTTTCCTAAGCAGAGTTGAACTAGATATGGCCCGTGTGTGCAGGAAGCACAGTTCTTTGGTTCTGAGAATGCTCACTGTTCTGGCCTTGTACGAAACACAGTAAAGTAGAAGAGTGCTCTTTTCTCAAAAGCAGAGTGTGTTTCTTGTAAGGCGAGCTGGTGTTTGTTTCCCAGTCCTCAATGGAGTTGAATCACATGCAGTTTTTGGTCCTACGCGCAAGAGTTGTTTTCTGGTAAGGAAAGTCACTATTGCGCTCCCATTGCCAAACACAGTGCAAATAGCACTCGCATCTGTTCCCAGCAAGTACAGTGTATTGGACTGAAGAGGAGCTACTGTTCTTGTCAGTTTCCTAAGCAGAATTGAACTTGATATGGCCATTTGTGTAGGAAGCACAGTTCTTTTGTTCTGAGCAAGCTCACTCTACTGGCCCTATATGAAACACAGTAGAGTAGAAGAGTGCTTTTTTCTCAAAAGCAGAGTGTATTTCTTGTAAGGCGAGCTAGCTTTTGTTTCCCAGTCCTAAATGAATTTGAATCACATGCAGTTTCTGGTCCTATGAGTAGAGTTATTTTTTGGTAAGAAGAGTCACTATTGCAGTCCCAATGCCATACACAGTACAAATAGCACTTGCGTCTGTTCCAATCAAGTACAGTGTATTGGACTGAAGAGGATATACTGTTTTTGTCAGTTTCCTAAGCAGAGTTGAACTAGATATGGCCCCTGTGTGTAGGAAGCACATTTCATTTGTTCTGAGCAAGCTTACTGTTATGGCCCTATAGGAAAAACAGTAGAGTAGAAGAGTACTCTTTTCTCAAAAGCAGAGTGTGTTTCTTGTAAGGTGAGCTAGCGTTTGTTTCCCAGTCCTAAATGGAGTGAATCACATGCAGTCTCTGGTCCTACAAGCAAGAGTATTTTCTGGTAAGAAGAGTCACTATTGCGCTCCCATTGTCTTACACAGGTCAAATAGCACTGGCATTTGTTCCCAGCATGTACAGTGTATTGGACTGAAGAGGATCTACTGTTCTTGTCAGGTTCCTAAGCAGAGTTGAACTAGATATGGCCCGTGTGTGTATGAACCACATTTCTTTTGTTCTGAGCAAGCTCACTGTTCTGGCCCTATAGGAAACACAGTAGAGTAGAAGAGTGCTCTTTTCTCAAAAGCAGAGTGTGTTTCTTGTAAGGCGAGATAGCTTTTGTTTCCCAGTCCTAAATGGAGTTGAATCACACGCAGTTTCTGGTCCTACGAGCAAGAGTTGTTTTCTGGTAAGGAAAGTCACTATTGCGCTCCCATTGCCAAACACAGTGCAAATAGCACTCGCGTCTGTTCCCAGCAAGTACAGTGTATTGGACTGAAGAGGAGCTACTGTTCTTGTCAGTTTCCTAAGCAGAGTTGAACTATATATGGCCCGTGTGCATAGGAATCACAGTTCTTTTGTTCTGAGCAAGCTCACTGTTCGGTCCCCATAGGACACATATTAGAGAAGAAGAGTGCTCTTTTCTCAAAAGCAGAGTGTATTTCTTGTAAGGCGAGCTAGCTTTTCTTTCCCAGTCCTAAATGAATTTGAATGACATGCAGTTTCTGGTCCTATGAGCAAGAGTTGTTTTCTGGTAAGAAGAGTCACTATTGCGCTCCCATTGCTGTACACAGTGCAAATAGCACTCGCGTATGTTCCCAGCAAGCACAGTGTATTGGACTAAAGAGGAGCTACTGTTCTTGTCAGTTTCTAAGCAGAGTTGAACTAGATATGGCCCATGTGTGTAGGAAGCACAGTTCTTTTCTTCTGAGCAATCTCACTGTTCTGGCCCTATAGGAAACACAGTAGAGTAGAAGAGTGCTCTTTTCTCAAAAGCAGAGTGTGTTTCTTGTAAGGCGAGCTAGCGTTTGTTTCCCAGTCCTAAATGGAGTTGAATCACATACAGTTTTTGGTCCTACACGCAAGAGTTGTTTTCTGGTAAGGAAAGTCACTATTGTGCTCCCATTGCCATACACAGTGCAAATATCACTCGCATCTGTTCCCAGCAAGTATAGTGTATTGGACTGAAGAGGAGCTACTGTTCTTGTCAGTTTCCTAAGCAGAATTGAACTGGATATGCCCGTTAGTGTGGGATGCACAGTTCTTTTGTTCTGAGTAAGCTCACTGTACTGGCCCTATAGGAAACACAGTAGAGTAGAAGAGTGCTCTTTTCTCAAAAGCAGAGTGTGTTTATTGTAAGGCGAGCTAGCGTTTGTTTCCCAGTCCTAAATGGAGTTGAATCACATGCAGTTTTTGGTCCTATGAACAAGAGTTGTTTTCTGGTAAGGAAAGTCACTATTGCGCTCCCATTGACATACGCAGTGTAAATAGCACTCGCGTCTGTTCCCAACAAGTACAGTGTATTGGACTCAAAAGGAGCTACTGTTCTTGTCAGTTTCCTAAGCAGAGTTGAACTAGATATGGCCGTGTGTGCAGGAAGCACAGTTCTTTTGTTCTGAGCAAAATCTCTGTTCTGGCCCCACAGGAAACACAGTAGAGTAGAAGAGTGCTCTTTTCTCAAAAGCAGAGTGTGTTTCTTGTAAGGCGAGCTAGCATTTCTTTCCCCGTCCTAAATGGAGTTGAATCACATGCAGTTTTTGGTCCTACGAGCAAGAATTGTTTTCTGGTAAGAAGAGTCACTATTGCGCTCCCATTGTCATACACAGGGCAAATAGCACTGGCTTCTGTTCCCAGCATGTACAGTGTATTGGACTGAAGAGGATCTACTATTCTTGTCAGTCTCCGATGCAGAGTTGAACTACATATGGCCCGTGTGCATAGGAAGGGCAGTTCTTTTGTTCTGAGCAAGCTCACTGTTCTTGCCCTATAGGAAACACAGTAGAGTACTCTTTTCTCAAAAGCATAGTGTGTTTCTTGCAAGGCGAGCTAACGTTTGTATCCCAGTCCTAAATGGATTTGAATCACATGCAGTTTCTAGTCCTACAAGCAAGAGTAATTTCTGGTAAGAAGAGTCACTATTGCACTTCCATTGTCATACACAGGGCAAATAGCACTGGCATTTGTTCCCAGCATGTACAGTATATTGGACTGAAGAGGGTCTATTGTTATTGTCAGGTTCCTAAGCAGAGTTGAACTAGATATGGCCCGTGTGTTTATGAAGCACATTTCTTTTGTTCTGAGCAAGCTCACTGTTCTGGCCCTATAGGAAACACAGTAGAGTAGAAGAGTGCTCTTTTCTCAAAAGCAGAGTGTGTTTCTTGTAAGGCAAGCTAGCGTTTGTTTCCCAGTCCTAAATGGAGTTGAATCCCATGCAGTTTCTGGTCCTAGGAGCAAGAGTTGTTTTGTGGTAAGAAGAGTCACTATTGCGCTCTCATTGTCATACACAGTGCATATACACTGGCGTCTGTTCCCAGCAAGTACAGTGTATTGGACTGAAGGGGATCTACTGTTCTTGTCAGTTTTCTAAGAAAAATTGAACTAGTTTTGGCCCGTGTGTGTAGGAAGCACAGTTCTTTTGTTCTGAGCAAGGTCACTGTTCGGACCCCTTAGGAAACACAGTAGAGTAGAAGTGTGCCCTTTTCTCAAAAACAGAGCTCGTTTCTTGTAAGGCAAGCTAGCGTTTGTTTCCCAGTCCTAAATGGAGTTGAATCCCATGCAGTTTCTGGTCCTAGGAGCAAGAGTTGTTTTGTGGTAAGAAGAGTCACTATTGCGCTCCCATTGTCATACACAGTGCAAATAGCACTGGCATCTATTCCCAGCAAGTACAGTGTATTGGACTGAAGAGGAGCTACTGTTCTCTTCAATTTCCTAAGCAGAGTTGAACTAGATAGATATGGCCCGTGTGTGTAGGAAGCACAGTTCATTTGTTCTGAGCAAGCTCACTGTTCTGGCCCTATAGGAAACACAGTAGTGTACAAGAGTGCTCTTTTCTCAAAAGCAGAGTGTATTTCTTGTAAGGCGAGATAGCATTTCTTTCCCAGTCCTAAATGGAGTTGAATCACATGCAGTTTCTGGTCCTACGAGCAAGAGTTGTTTTCTGGTAAAAAGAGTCACTATTGTGCTCCCAATGCCGTACACAGTGCAAATAGCACTCGCGTCTATTCCCAGCATGTATAGTGTATTGGACTGAAGAGGAGCTACTGTTCTTGTCAGTTTCCTAAGCAGAGTTGAACTAGATATGGCCCGTGTGTGCAGGAAGCACAGTTCTTTTGTTCTGAGCAAGCTCACTCTTCGGACCCCATAGGACACATAGTAGAGAGGAAGAGTGCTCTTTTCTCAAAAGCAGAGTGTATTTCTTGTAAGGCGAGCTAGCTTTTGTTTCCCAGTCCTAAATGAATTTGAATCACATGCAGTTTCTGGTCCTACGAGTAGAGTTATTTTTTGGTAAGAAGAGTCACTATTGGGCTCCAAATCCATACACAGTACAAATAGCACTTGCGTCTGTTCCAATCAAGTACAGTGTATTGGACTGAAGAGGAGCTACTGTTCTTGTCAGTTTCCTAAGCAGAGTTGAACTAGATATGGCCCGTGTGTATAGGAAGCACAGTTCTTTTGTTCTGAGCAAACTCACTGTTCGGACCCCATAGGAAACACAGCAGAGTAGAAGAGTGCTCTTCTCAAAAGCAGAGTGTGTTTCTTGTAAGGTGAGCTAGCGTTTGCTTCCCAGACCTAAATGGAGTTGAATCACATGCAGTTTCTGGTCCTACGATCAAGAGTTGTTTTCTGGTAATAAGAGTCACTATTTCGCTCCCATTGTCATACACAGGAAAAATAGCACTGGCGTCTGTTCCCAGCATGTACAGCGTATTGGACTGAAGAGGATCTACTGTTCTTGTCAGTTACCGATGCAGAGTTGAACTAGATATGGCCCCTGTGTGTAGGAAGCACATTTCTTTTGTTCTGAGCAAGCTTACTGTTCTGGCCCTATAGGAAAAACAGTAGAGTAGAAGAGTACTCTTTTCTCAAAAGCAGAGTGTGTTTCTTGTAAGGCGAGCTAGCGTTTGTTTCCCAGTCCTAAATGGAGTGAATCACATGCAGTCTCTGGTCCTACAAGCAAGATTATTTTCTGGTAAGAAGAGTCACTATTGCGCTCCCATTGTCATACACAGGTCAAATAGCACTGGCATTTGTTCCCAGCATGTACAGTGTATTGGACTGAAGAGGATCTACTGTTCTTGTCAGGTTCCTAAGCAGAGTTGAACTAGATATGGCCCGTGTGTGTATGAAGCACATTTCTTTTGTTCTGAGCAAGCTCCCTGTTCTGGCCCTATAGGAAACACATTAGAGTAGAAGAGTGCTCTTTTCTCAAAAGCAGAGTGTGTTTGTTGTAAGGCGAGATAGTATTTGTTTCCCAGTCCTAAATGGAGTTGAATCACACGCAGTTTCTGGTCCTATGAGCAAGAGTTGTTTTCTGGTAAGGAAAGTCACTATTGCACTCCCCTTGCCAAACACAGTGCAAATAGCACTCGCATCTGTTCCCAGCAAGTACAGTGTATTGGACTGAAGAGGAGCTACTGTTCTTGTCAGTTTCCTAAGCAGAATTGAACTGGATATGGCCATTTCTGTAGGAAGCACAGTTCTTTTGTTCTGAGCAAGCTCACTGTACTGGCCCTATAGGAAACAGAGTAGTGTAGAAGAGTGCTCTTTTCTCAAAAGCAGAGTGTGTTTCTTGTAAGGCGAGCCAGCGTTTGTTTCCCAGTCCTAAATGGAGTTGAATCACATGCAGTTTTTGGTCCTACGAGCAAGAGTTGTTTTCTGGTAAGGAAAGTCACTATTGTGCTCCCGTTGACATACACAGTGCAAATAGCACTCGCGTCTGTTCCCAGCAAGTACAGTGTATTGGACTGAAGAGGAGCTACTGTTCTTGTCAGTTTCCTAAGCAGAGTTGAACTAGATATGGCCCGTGTGTGTAGGAAGCACAGTTCTTTTGTTCTGAGCAAGCTCACTGTTCGGACCCCATAGGAAACACAGCAGATTAGAAGTGTTCCCTATTCTCAAAAGCGAGGGTGTTTCTTGTAAGGCGAGCTAGCGTTTGTTTCCCAGTCCTAAGTGGAGTTGTATCACATGCAGTTTCTGGTCCTAAGAGCAAAAGTTGTTTTCTGGTAAGAAATGTCACTATTGTGCTCCTATTACTGTACACAGTGCAAATAGCACTCGCGTCTGTTCCCAGCAAGTACAGTGTATTGGACTGAAGAGGAGCTACTGTTCTCGTCAGTTTCCGAAGCAGAGTTGAACTACATATGGCCCGTGTGTCTAGGAAGCACAGATCTTTTGTTCTGAGCAAGCTCACTGTTCTGGCCCTATAGGAGACACAGCAGAATAAAGAGTGCTCTTTTCTCAAAAGCAGAGTGTGTTTCTTGTAAGACGAGCTAGCATGTGTTTCCCAGTCCTAAGTGGAGTTGAATCACATGCAGTTTCTGGTCCTACGAGCAAGAGTTTTTTCTGGTAAGAAGAGTCACTATTGCGCTCCCACTGTCATACACAGGGCAAATAGCACTGGCATCTGTTCCCAGCATGTACAGTGTATTGGACTGAAGAGGATCTACTGTTCTTGTCAGTTTCCTAAGCAGAGTTGAACTAGATATGGCCGTGTGTGCAGGAAGCAGAGTTCTTTTGCTCTGAGCAAACTCTCTGTTCTGGCCCTATAGGAAACACAGTAGAGTAGAAGAGTGCTCTTTTCTCAAAAGCAGAGTGTGTTTCTTGTAAGGCAAGCTAGCGTTTGTTTCCCAGTCCTAAATGGAGTTGAATCACATGCAGTTTTTGGTCCTACGAGCAAGAGTTGTATTCTGGTAAGGAAAGTCACTATTGCGCTCCCGTTGACATATACAGTGCAAATAGCACTGGCGTCTGTTCCCAGCAAGTACAGTGTATTGGACTGAAGAGGAGCTACTGTTTTTGTCAGTTTCCTAAGCAGAGTTGAACTAGATATGGCCCGTGTGCGTAGGAAGCACAGTTCTTTTGTTCTGAGCAAGCTCACTGTTCGAACCCCATTGGACTCAGAGTAGAGAAGAATAGTGCTCTTCTCTCAAAAGCAGAGTGTGTTTCTTGTAAGGCGAGCTAGTTTTTTGTTTCCCATTCCTAAATGATTTTGAATCACATGCAGTTTCTTGTCATACGAGTAGAGTTATTTTTTGGTAAGAAGAGTCACTATTGCGCTCCCAATGCCATACACAGTACAAATAGCACTTGCGTCTATTCCAATCAAGTACAGTGTATTGGACTGATGAGGAGCTACTGTTCTTGTCAGTTTCCTAAGCAGAGTTGAACTAGATAGGCCCGTGTGTATAGGAAGCACAGTTCTTTTGTTCTGAACAAGCTCACTGTTCGGACCCCATAGGAAACACAGTAGAGTAGAAGAGTGCTCTTTTCTCAAAAGCAGTGTGTGTTTCTTGTAAGGCGAGCTAGCTTTTGTTTCCCAGTCCTAAATGAATTTGAATCACATGGAGTTTCTGGTCTTACGAGTAGAGTTATTGTTTGGTAAGAAGAGTCACTATTGCGCTCCCAATGCCATACACAGTACAAATAGCACTTGCGTCTGTTCCAATCAAGTACAGTGTATTGGACTGAAGAGGAGCTACTGTTCTTGTCAGTTTCCTAAGCAGAGTTGAACTAGATATGGCCCGTGTGTATGAAGCACATTTCTTGTGTTCTGAGCAAGCTCACTGTTCTGGCCCTATAGGAAACACGGTAGAGTAGAAGAGTGCTCTTTTCTCAAAAGCAGAGTGTGTTTCTTGTAAGGCAAGCTAGCGTTTGTTTCCCAGTCCTAAATGGAGTTGTATCCCATGCAGTTTCTGGTCCTAGGAGCAAGAGTTGTTTTGTGGTAAGAAGAGTCACTATTGCGCTCCCATTGTCATACACAGTGCAAATAGCACTGACATCTGTTCCCAGCATGTACAGTGTATTGGACTGAAGAGGAGCTACTGTTCTCTTCAGTTTCCTAAGCAGAGTTGAACTAGATATGGCCCGTGTGTGTAGGAAGCACAGTTCTTTTGTTCTGAGCAAGCTCACTGTTCTGGCCCTATAGGAAACACAGTAGAGTAAAAGAGAGCTCTTTTCTCAAAAGCAGAGTGTATTTCTTGTAAGGCGAGATAGCTTTTGTTTCCCAGTCCTAAATGGAGTTGAATCACATGCAGTTTCTGGTCCTACGAGCAAGAGTTGTTTTCTGGTAAAAAGAGTCACTATTGCGCTCCCAATGCCGTAAACAGTGCAAATAGCACTTGCGTCTGTTCCCAGCAAGTACAGTGTATTGAACTAAAGAAAAGCTACTGTTCTTGTCAGTTTCCTAAGCAGAGTTGTACTAGATATGGCCCATGTGTGCAGGAAGCACAGTTCTTTGGTTCTGAGCATGCTCACTGTTCTGGCCCTATAGGAAACACAGTAGAGTAGAAGAGTGCTCTTTTCTCAAAAGCAGAGTATGTTTCTTGTAAGGTGAGCTGGTGTTTGTTTCCCAGTCCTCAATGGAGTTGAATCACATGCAGTTTTTGGTCCTACGCGCAAGAGTTGTTTTCTGGTAAGGAAAGTCACTATTGCGCTCCCATTGCCAAACACAGTGCAAATATCACTCGAGTCTGTGCCCAGCAAGTACAGTGTATTGGACTGAAGAGGAGCTAATGTTCTAGTCAGTTTCCTAAGCAGAATTGATCTGGATATGGCCATTTGTGTAGGAAGCACAGTTCTTTTCTTCTGAGCAAGCTCACTGTACTGGCCCTATAGGAAACACAGTAGAGAAGAAGAGTGCTCTTTTCTCAAAAGCAGAGTGTGTTTCTTGTAAGGCGAGCCAGCGTTTGTTTCCCAGTCCTAAATGGAGTTGAATCACATGCAGTTTTTGGTCCTACGAGCAAGAGTTGTTTTCTGGTAAGGAAAGTCACTATTGCGCTCCCGTTGACATACACAGTGCAAATAGCATTCGCTTCTGTTCCCAGCAAGTACAGTGTATTGGACTGAAGAGGAGCTACTGTTCTTGTCAGTTTCCTAAGCAGAGTTGAACTAGATATGGCCCGTGTGCGTAGGAAGCACAGTTCTTTTGTTCTGAACAAGCTCACTGTTCGGACCCCATAGGAAACACATTAGAGTAGAAGAGTGCTCTTTTATCAAAAGCAGAGTGTGTTTCTTGTAAGGCGAGCTACCTTTTGTTTCCCAGTCCTAAATAAATTTGAATCACATGCAGTTTCTGGTCCTACGAGTAGAGTTATTTTTTGGTAAGAAGAGTCACTATTGCGCTCACAATGCCATACACAGTACAAATAGCACTTGCGTCTGTTCAATCAAGTACAGTGTATTGGACTGAAGAGGAACTACTGTCTTGTCAGTTTCCTAAGCAGAGTTGAACTAGATATGGCCCGTGTGTGTAGGAAGCACAGTTCTTTTGTTCTGAGCAAGCTCACTGTACTGGCCCTATATGAAACACAGTAGAGTAGAAGAGTGCTCTTTTCTCAAAAGCAGAGTGTGTTTCTTGTAAGGCGAGCTAGCGTTTCTCTCCCAGTCCTAAATGGAGTTGAATCACATGCAGTTTTTGGTCCTACAAGCAAGAGTTGTTTTCTGGTAAGAAGAGTCACTATTGCGCTCCCATTGTCATACATAGGGCAAATAGCACTGGCGTCTGTTCCCAGCATGTACAGTGTATTGGACTGAAGAGGATCTACTGTTCTTGTCAGTTTCCGATGCAGAGTTGAACTAGATAAGGCCCGTGTGCGTAGGAAGCACAGTTCTTTTGTTCTGAGCAAGCTCACTGTTCTGGCCCTATAGGAAACACAGTAGAGTAGAAGAGTACTCTTTTCTCAAAAGCATAGTGTGTTTCTTGCAAGGCGAGCTAACGTTTGTTTCCCAGTCCTAAATGGATTTGAATCACATGCAGTTTCTGGTCCTACAAGCAAGAGTATTTTCCTGTAAGAAGAGTCACTATTGCGCTACCATTGTCATATACAGGGCAAATAGCACTGGAATTTGTTCCCAGCATGTACAGTATATTGGACTGAAGAGGATCTATTGTTCTTGTCAGGTTCCTATGCAGAGTTGAACTAGATATGGCCCGTGTGTGTATGAAGCACATTTCTTTTGTTCTGAGCAAGCTCACTGTTCTGGCCCTATAGGAAACACAGTAGAGTAGAAGAGTGCTCTTTTCTCAAAAGCAGATTGTGTTTCTTGTAAGGCAAGCTAGCGTTTGTTTCCCAGTCCTAAATGGAGTTGAATCCCATGCAGTTTCTGGTCCTAGGAGCAAGAGTTGTTTTGTGGTAAGAAGAATCACTATTGCGCTCTCATTGTCATACACAGTGCAAATAGCACTGGCGTCTGTTCCCAGCAAGTACAGTGTATTGGACTGAAGGGGATCTACTGTTCTTGTCAGTTTCCTAAGCAGAATTGACTAGTTTTGGCCCGTGTGTAGGAAGCACAGTTCTTTTGTTCTGAGCAAGCTCACTGTTCGGACCCCATAGGAAACACAGTAGAGTAGAAGTGTGCCCTTTTCTCAAAAGCAGAGCTCGTTTCTTGTAATGCAAGCTAGCGTTTGTTTCCCACTCCTAAGTGGAGTTGAATCACATGCAGTTTCTGGTCCTAAGAACCAGAGTTGTTTTCTGGTAAGAAGTTTCACTATTGTGCTCCCATTGCTGTACACAGTGCAAAAAGCACTCGCTTCTGTTCCCAGCAAGTACAGTGTATTGGACCGAAGAGGAGCTACGGTTCTAGTCAGTTTCCTAAGCAGAGTTGAACTAGATAGATATGGCCCGTGTGTGTAGGAAGCACAGTTCTTTTGTTCTGAGCAAGCTCACTGTTCTGGCCCTATAGGAAACACAGTAGAGTACAAGAGTGCTCTTTTCTCAAAAGCAGAGTGTGTTTCTTGTAAGGCGAGATAGCATTTGTTTCCCAGTCCTAAATGGAGTTGAATCACATGCAGTTTCTGGTCCTACGAGCAAGAGTTGTTTTCTGGTAAAAAGAGTCACTATTGTGCTCCCAATGCCATATACAGTGCAAATAGCACTCGCGTCTATTCCCAGCATGTATAGTGTATTGGACTGAAGAGGAGCTACTGTTCTTGTCAGTTTCCTAAGCAGAGTTGAACTAGATATGGCCCGTGTGTGCAAGAAGCACAGTTCTTTGGTTCTGAGCATGCTCACTCTTCTGGCCTTGTAGGAAACACAGTAAAGTAGAAGAGTGCTCTTTTCTCAAAAGCAGAGTGTGTTTCTTGTAAGGCGAGCTGGTGTTTGTTTCCCAGTCGTCAATGGAGTTGAATCACATGCAGTTTTTGGTCCTACGCGCAAGAGTTGTTTTCTGGTAAGGAAAGTCACTATTGCGCTCCCATGGCAAAACACAGTGCAAATAGCCCTCGCATCTGTTCCCAGCAAGTACAGTGTATTGGACTGAAGAGGAGGTACTGTTCTTGTCAGTTTCCTAAGCAGAATTGAACTGGATATGGCCATTTGTGTAGGAAGCACAGTTCTTTTGTTCTGAGCAAGCTCACTGTACTGGCCCTATAGGAAACACAGTGGAGTAGAAGAGTGCTCTTTTCTCAAAAGCAGAGTGTGTTTCTTGTAAGGCGAGCTGGTGTTTGTTTCCCAGTCCTAAATGTAGTTGAATCACATGCAGTTTTTGGTCCTACGCGCAAGAGTTGTTTTCTGGTAAGGAAAGACACTATTGCGCTCCCATTGCCAAACACAGTGCAAATAGCACTCGCATCTGTTCCCAGCAAGTACAGTGTATTGGACTGAAGAGGAGCTAATGTTCTAGTCAGTTTCCTATGCAGGATTGAACTGGATATGGCCATTTGTGTAGGAAGCACAGTTCTTTTGTTCTGAGCAAGCTCACTCTTCTGGACCTATAGGAAACACAGTAGAGTAGAAGAGTGCTCTTTTCTCAAAAGCAGAGTGTGTTTCTTGTAAGGCGAGCCAGCGTTTGTTTCCCAGTTCTAAATGGAGTTGAATCACATGCAGTTTTTGGTCCTACGAGCAAGAGTTGTTTTCTGGTAAGGAAAGTCACTATTGCACTCCCATTGACATACACAGTGCAAATATCACTCGCGTCTGTTCCCAGCAAGTACAGTGTATTGGACTGAAGAGGAGCTACTGTTTTTGTCAGTTTCCTAAGCAGAGTTGAACTAGATATGGCCCGTGTGCGTAGGAAGCACAGTTCTTTTGTTCTGAGCAAGCACACTCTTCGGACCCCATAGGACACATAGTAGAGAAGAAGAGTGCTCTTTTCTCAAAAGCAGAGTGTATTTCTTGTAAGGCGAGCTAGCTTTTGTTTCCCCGTCCTAAATGAATTTGAATCACATGCAGTTTCTGGTCCTACGAGTAGAGTTATTTTTTGGTAAGAAGAGTAACTATTGCGCTCCAAATCCATACACAGTACAAATAGCACTTGCGTCTGTTCCAATCAAGTACAGTGTATTGGACTGAAGAGGAGCTACTGTTCTTGTCAGTTTCCTAATCAGAGTTGAACTAGATATGGCCCGTGTGTATAGGAAGCACAGTTCTTTTGTTCTGAGCAAGCTCACTGTTCAGACCCCATAGGAAACACAGCAGAGTAGAAGAGTGCTCTTTTCTCAAAAGCAGAGTGTGTTTCTTGTAAGGCGAGCTAGCGTTTGCTTCCCAGACATAATTGGAGTTGAATCACATGCAGTTTCTGGTCCTACGATCAAGAGATGTTTTCTGGTAATAAGAGTCACTATTTCGCTCCCATTGTCATACACAGGAAAAATAGCACTGGCGTCTGTTCCCAGCATGTACAGTGTATTGGACTGAAGAGGATCTACTGTTCTTATCAGTTACTGATGCAGAGTTGAACTAGATATGGCCCCTGTGTGTAGGAAGCACATTTCTTTTGTTCTGAGCAAGCTTACTGTTCTGGCCCTATAGGAAAAACAGTAGAGTAGAAGAGTACTCTTTTCTCAAAAGCAGAGTGTGTTTCTTGTAAGGCGAGCTAGCGTTTGTTTCCCAGTCCTAAATGGAGTGAATCACATGCAGTCTCTGGTCCTACAAGCAAGATTATTTTCTGGTAAGAAGAGTCACTATTGCGCTCCCATTGTCATACACAGGTCAAATAGCACTGGCATTTGTTCCCAGCATGTACAGTGTATTGGACTGAAGAGGATCTACTGTTCTTGTCAGGTTCCTAAGCAGAGTTGAACTAGATATGGCCCGTGTGTGTATGAAGCACATTTCTTTTGTTCTGAGCAAGCTCACTGTTCTGGCCCTATAGGAAACACATTAGAGTAGAAGAGTGCTCTTTTCTCAAAAGCAGAGTGTGTTTCTTGTAAGGCGAGATAGCTTTTGTTTCCCAGTCCTAAATGGAGTTGAATCACACGCAGTTTCTGGTCCTATGAGCAAGAGTTGTTTTCTGGTAAGGAAAGTCACTATTGCGCTCCCATTGCCAAACACAGTGCAAATAGCACTCGCATCTGTTCCCAGCAACTACAGTGTATTGGACTGAAGAGGAGCTACTGTTCTTGTCAGTTTCCTAAGCAGAATTGAACTGGATATGGCCATTTCTGTAGGAAGCACAGTTCTTTTGTTCTGAGCAAGCTCACTGTACTGGCCCTATAGGAAACAGAGTAGAGTAGAAGAGTGCTCTTTTCTCAAAAGCAGAGTGTGTTTCTTGTAAGGCGAGCCAGCGTTTGTTTCCCAGTCCTAAATGGAGTTGAATCACATGCAGTTTTTGGTCCTACGAGCAAGAGTTGTTTTCTGGTAAGGAAAGTCACTATTGTGCTCCCGTTGACATACACAGTGCAAATAGCACTCGCGTCTGTTCCCAGCAAGTACAGTGTATTGGACTGAAGAGGAGCTACTGTTCTTGTCAGTTTCCTAAGCAGAGTTGAACTAGATATGGCCCGTGTGTGTAGGAAGCACAGTTCTTTTGTTCTGAGCAAGCTCACTGTTCGGACCCCATAGGAAACACAGCAGAGTAGAAGTGTTCCCTATTCTCAAAAGCGAGGGTGTTCCTTGTAAGGTGAGCTAGCGTTTGTTTCCCAGTCCTAAGTGGAGTTGAATCACATGCAGTTTCTGGTCCTAAGAGCAAAAGTTGTTTTCTGGTAAGAAATGTCACTATTGTGCTCCTATTACTGTACACAGTGCAAATAGCACTCGCGTCTGTTCCCAGCAAGTACAGTGTATTGGACTGAAGAGGAGCTACTGTTCTCATCAGTTTCCGAAGCAGAGTTGAACTACATATGGCCCGTGTGTCCAGGAAGCACAGATCTTTTGTTCTGAGCAAGCTCACTGTTCTGGCCCTGTAGGAGACACAGTAGAGTAAAAGAGTGCTCTTTTCTCAAAAGCAGAGTGTGTTTCTTGTAAGACGAGCTAGCATGTGTTTCCCAGTCCTAAGTGGAGTTGAATCACATGCAGTTTCTGGTCCTACGAGCAAGAGTTTTTTCTGGTAAGAAGAGTCACTATTGCGCTCCCACTGTCATACACAGGGCAAATAGCACTGGCATCTGTTCCCAGCATGTACAGTGTATTGGACTGAAGAGGATCTACTGTTCTTGTCAGTTTCCGATGCAGAGTTGAACTAGATATGGCCGTGTGTGCAGGAAGCACAGTTCTTTTGTTCTGAGCAAACTCTCTGTTCTGGTCCTATAGGAAACACAGTAGAGTAGAAGAGTACTCTTTTCTCAAAAGCATAGTGTGTTTCTTGCAAGGCGAGCTAACGTTTGTTTCCCAGTCCTAAACGGATTTGAATCACATGCAGTTTCTAGTCTTACAAGCAAGAGTATTTTCTGGTAAGAAGAGTCACTATTGCGCTACCATTGTCATACACAGGGCAAATAGCACTGGCATTTGTTCCCAGCATGTACAGTATATTGGACTGAAGAGGGTCTATTGTTCTTGTCAGGTTCCTAAGCAGAGTTGAACTAGATATGGCCCGTGTGTGTATGAAGCACATTTCTTTTGTTCTGAGCAAGCTCACTGTTCTGGCCCTATAGGAAATACAGTAGAGTAGAAGAGTGCTCTTTTCTCAAAAGCAGAGTGTGTTTCTTGTAAGGCAAGCTAGCGTTTGTTTCCCAGTCCTAAATGGAGTTGAATCCCATGCAGTTTCTGTTCCTAGGAGCAAGAGTTGTTTTGTGGTAAGAAGAGTCACTATTGCGCTCTCATTGTCATACACAGTGCAAATAGCACTGGCGTCTGTTCCCAGCAAGTACAGTGTATTGGACTGAAGGGGATCTACTGTTCTTGTCAGTTTCCTAAGCAGAATTGAACTAGTTTTGGCACGTGTGTGTTTTAAGCACAGTTCTTTTGTTCTGAGCAAGCTCACTGTTCGGACCCCATAGGAAACACAGTAGAGTAGAAGTGTGCCCTTTTCTCAAAAGCAGAGTTCGTTTCTTGTAAGGCAAGCTAGTGTTTGTTTCCCAGTCCTAAGTGGAGTTGAATCACATACAGTTTCTGGTCCTAAGAACCAGAGTTGTTTTCTGGTAAGAAGAGTCACTATTGTGCTCCCATTGCTGTACACAGTGCAAAAAGCACTCGCGTCTGTTCCCAGCCAGTACAGTGTATTGGACTGAAGAGGAGCTATGGTTCTCATCAGTTTCCTAAGCAGAGTTGAACTAGATAGATATGTCCCTTGTTTGTAGGAAGCACAGTTCTTTTGTTCTGAGCAAGCTCACTGTTCTGGCCCTATAGGAAACACAGTAGAGTACAAGAGTGCTCTTTTCTCAAAAGCAGAGTGTGTTTCTTGTAAGGCGAGCTGGTGTTTGTTTCCCAGTCCTCAATGAAGTTGAATCACATGCAGTTTTTGATCCTACGCTCAAGATTTGTTTTCTGGTAAGGAAAGTCACTATTGTGCTCCCATTGCCAAACACAGTGCAAATAGCATTCGCATGTGTTCCCAGCAAGTACAGTGTATTGGACTGAAGAGGAGCTACTGTTCTTGTCAGTTTCCTAAGCAGAATTGAACTGGATATGGCCATTTGTGTAGGAAGCACAGTTCTTTTGTTCTGAGCAAGCTCACTGTACTGGCCCTATAGGAAACACAGTAGAGTAGAAGAGTGCTCTTTTCTCAAAAGCAGAGTGTGTTTCTTGTAAGGCGAGCCAGCGTTTGTTTGCCAGTCCTAAATGGAGTTGAATCACATGCAGTTTTTGGTCCTACGAGCAAGAGTTGTTTTCTGGTAAGGAAAGTCACTATTGCGCTCCCGTTGACATACACAGTGCAAATAGCACTCGCGTCTGTTCCCAGCAAGTACAGTGTATTGGACTGAAGAGGAGCTACTATTTTTGTCAGTTTCATAAGCAGAATTGAACTAGATATGGCACGTGTGCGTAGGAAGCACAGTTCTTTTGTTCTGAGCAAGCTCACTGTTCGGACCCCAAAGGACTCATAGTAGAGAAGAAGAGTGCTCTTTTCTCAAAAGCAGAGTGTGTTTCTTGTAAGGCGAGCTAGTTTTTTATTTCCCAGTCCTACATGATTTTGAATCACATGCAGTTTCTTGTCATAGGAGTAGAGTTATTTTTTGGTAAGAAGGGTCACTATTGCGCTCCCAATGCCATACACAGTACAAATAGCACTTGCGTCTATTCCAATCAAGTACAGTGTATTGGACTGATGAGGAGCTACTGTTCTTGTCAGTTTCCTAAGCAGAGTTGAACTAGATATGGCCTGTGTGTATAGGAAGCACAGTTCTTTTGTTCTGAACAAGCTCACTGTTCGGACCCCATAGGAAACACAGTAGAGTAGAAGGGTGATCTTTTCTCAAAGCAGATTGTGTTTCTTGTAAGGCGAGCTAGCTTTTGTTTCCCAGTCCTAAACGAATTTGAATCACATGCAGTTTCTGGTCTTACGAGTAGAGTTATTGTTTGGTAAGAAGAGTCACTATTGCGCTCCCAATTCCAATACACAGTACAAATAGCACTTGCGTCTGTTCCAATCAAGTACAGTGTGTTGGACTGAAGAGGAGCTACTGTTCTTGTCAGTTTACTAAGCAGAGTTGAACTAGATATGGCCCGTGTGTATGAAGTACATTTCTTGTGTTCTGAGCAAGCTCACTGTTCTGGCCCTATAGGAAACACAGTAGAGTAGAAGAGTGCTCTTTTCTCAAAAGCAGAGTATGTTTCTTGTAAGGCGAGCTGGTGTTTGTTTCCCAGTCCTCAATGGAGTTGAATAACATGCAGTTTTTGATCCTACGCTCAAGATTTGTTTTCTGGTAAGGAAAGTCACTATTGCGCTCCCGTTGACATACACAGTGCAAATAGCACTGGCGTCTGTTCCCAGCAAGTACAGTGTATTGGACTGAAGGGGATCTACTGTTCTTGTCAGTTTCCTAAGCAGAATTGAACTAGTTTTGGCCCGTGTGTGTAGGAAGCACAGTTCTTTTGTTCTGAGCAAGGTCACTGTTCGGACCCCATAGGAAACACAGTAGAGTAGAAGTGTGCCCTCTTCTCAAAAACAGAGCTCGTTTCTTGTAAGGCAAGTTAGCGTTTGTTTCCCAGTCCTAAATGGAGTTGAATCCCATGCAGTTTCTCTTCCTAGGAGCAAGATTTGTTTTGTGGTAAGAAGAGTCACTATTGTCCTCCCATTGTCATACACAGTGCAAATAGCACTGGCATCTATTCCCAGCAAGTACAGTGTATTGGACTGAAGAGGAGCTACTGTTCTCTTCAATTTCCTAAGCAGAGTTGAACTAGATATGGCCCGTGTGTGTAGGAAGCACAGTTCTTTTGTTCTCAGCAAGCTCACTGTTCTGGCCCTATAGGAAACACAGTAGAGTAAAAGAGAGCTCTTTTCTCAAAAGCAGAGTGTGTTTCTTGTAAGGCGAGATAGCATTTGTTTCCCAGTCCTAAATGGAGTTGAATCACATGCAGTTTCTGGTCCTACGAGCAAGAGTTGTTTTCTGGTAAAGAGAGTCACTATTGCGCTCCCAATGCCGTAAACAGTGCAAATAGCACTTGCATCTGTTCCCAGCAAGTACAGTGTATTGGACTAAGGAGGAGCTACTGTTCTTGTCAGTTTCCTAAGCAGAGTTGAACTAGATATGGCGCGTGTTTGCAGGAAGCACAGTTCTTTGGTTCTGAGAATGCTCACTGTTCTGGCCCTATAGGAAACACAGTAGAGTAAAAGAGAGCTCTTTTCTAAAAAGCAGAGTGTGTTTCTTGTAAGGCGAGATAGCATTTGTTTCCCAGTCCTAAATGGAGTTGAATCACATGCAGTTTTTGGTCCTACGATCAAGAGTATTTTCTAGTAAGAAGAGTCACTATTGTGCTACCATTGTCATACACTGGGCAAATAGCACTGGCATTTGTTCCCAGCATGTACAGTATATTGGACTGAAGAGGATCTATTGTTCTTGTCAGGTTCCTAAGCAGAGTTGAACTAGATATGGCCCGTGTGTGTATGAAGCACATTTCTTTTGTTCTGAGCAAGCTCACTGTTCTGGCCCTATAGGAAACACAGTAGAGTAGAAGAGTGCTCTTTTCTCTAAAGCAGAGTGTGTTTCTTGTAAGGCAAGCTAGCGTTTGTTTCCCAGTCCTAAATGGAGTTGAATCCCATGCAGTTTCTGGTCCTAGGAGCAAGAGTTGTTTTGTGGTAAGAAGAGTCACTATTGCGCTCTCATTGTCATACACAGGGCAAATAGCACTGGCGTCTGTTCCCAGCAAGTACAGTGTATTGGACTGAAGGGGATCTACTGTTCTTGACCATTTCCTAAGCAGAATTGAACTAGTTTTGGCCCGTGTGTAGGAAGCACAGTTCTTTTTTTCTGAGCAAGCTCTCTGTTCGGACCCCATAGGAAACACAGTAGAGTAGAAGTGTGCCCTTTTCTCAAAAGAAGAGCTCGTTTCTTGCAAGGCAAGCTAGCGTTTGTTTCCCAGTTTTAAGTGGAGTTGAATCACATGCAGTTTCTGGTCCTAAGAACCAGAGTTGTTTTCTGGTAGGAAGTGTCACTATTGTGCTCCCTTTACTGTACACAGTGCAAAAAGCACTCGCGTCTGTTCCCAGCAAGTACAGTGTATTGGACTGAACAGGAGCTACGGTTCTCGTCAGTTTCTTAAGCAGAGTTGAACTAGATATGGCCCGTGTGCGTAGGAAGCACAGTTCTTTTGTTCTGAGCAAGCTCACTGTTCTGGCCCTATAGGAAACACAGTAGAGTACAAGAGTGCTCTTTTCTCAAAAGCAGAGTGTGTTTCTTGTAAGGCGAGATAGCGTTTGTTTCCCAGTCCTAAATGGAGTTGGATCACATGCAGTTTCTGGTCCTACGAGCAAGAGTTGTTTTCTGGTAAAAAGAGTCACTATTGTGCTCCCAGTGCCATACACAGTGCAAATAGCACTCGCGTCTATTCCCAGCATGTATAGTGTATTGGACTGAAGAGGAGCTACTGTTCTTGTCAGTTTCCTAAGCAGAGTTGAACTAGATATGGCCCGTGTGTGCAGGAAGCACAGTTCTTTGGTTCTGAGCATGCTCACTGTTCTGGCCTTGTAGGAAACACAGTAGAGTAGAAGAGTGCTCTTTTCTCAAAAGCAGAGTGTGTTTCTTGTAAGGCGAGCTGTTGTTTGTTTCCCGGTCCTCAATGGAGTTGAATCACATGCAGTTTTTGGTCCTACGCGCAAGAGTTGTTTTCTGGTAAGGAAAGTCACTATTGCGCTCCCATTGCCAAACACAGCACAAATAGCACTCGCATCTGTTCCCAGCAAGTACAGTGTATTGGACTGAAGAGGAGCTACTGTTCTTGTCAGTTTCCTAAGCAGAATTGAACTGGATATGGCCATTTGTGTAGGAAGCACAGTTCTTTTGTTCTGAGCAAGCTCACTGCACTGGCCCTATAGGAAACACAGTAGAGTAGAAGAGTGCTCTTTTCTCAAAAGCAGAGTGTGTTTCTTGTAAGGCGAGCAAGCATTTGTTTCCCAGTCCTAAATGGAGTTGAATCACATGCAGTTTTTGGTCCTACGAGCAAGAGTTGTTTTCTGGTAAGGAAAGTCACTATTGCGCTCCCGTTGACATACACAGTGCAAATAGCACTCGCGTCTGTTCCCAGCAAGTACAGTGTATTGGACTGAAAAGGAGCTACTGTTTTTGTCAGTTTCCTAAGCAGAGTTGAACTAGATATGGCCCGTGTGCGTAGGAAGCACAGTTCTTTTGTTCTGAGCAAGCTCACTGTTCGGACACCATAGGACACATAGTAGAGAAGAAGAGTGCTCTTTTCTCGAAAGCAGAGTGTATTTCTTGTAAGGTGAGCTAGCTTTTGTTTCCCAGTCCTAAATGAATTTGAATCACATGCAGTTTCTTGTCCTACGAGTAGAGTTATTTTTTGGTAAGAAGAGTCACTATTGTGCTCCCATTGCCATACACAGTGCAAAAAGTGCTCGCGTCTGTTCGCAGCAAGTACAGTGTATTGGACTGAAGAGGAACTAATGTTCTTGTCAGTTTCCTAAGCAGAGTTGAACTAGATATGGCCCCTGTGTGTTGAAAGCACAGTTCTTTTGTTCTAAGCAAGGTCACTCTTCGGACCTCATAGGAAACACAGTAGAGTAGAAGAGTGCTCTTTTCTCAAAAGCAGAGTGTGTTTCTTGTAAGGCGAGCTAGTGTTAGTTTCCCAGTCTGAAACGGAGTTGAATCCCATGCAGTTTCTGGTCCTACGAGCAAGAGTTGTTTTCTGGTAAGAAGAGTCACTATTGCGCTCCAATTGACATATGCAGTGCAAATAGCACTCGCGTCTGTTCCCAGCAAGTACAGTGTATTGGACTGAAGAGCAATTACTGTTCTTGTCAGTTTCCTAAGTAGAGTTGAATTAGATATGGCCCGTGTGTGTAGGAAGCACAGTTCTTTTGTTCTGAGAGAGCTCACTGTTTGGACCCCAAAGGAAACACAGTAGAGTAGAAGAGTGCTCTTTTCTCAAAAGCAGGGTGTGTTTCTTGTAAGGCGAGCTAGCGTTTGTTTCCCAGTCCTAAATGGAGTTGAATCACATGCAGTTTTTGGTCCTACGAGCAAGTGTTGTTTTCTGGTAAGGAGAGTCACTATTGCGCTTCCATTGACATACACAGGGCAAATAGCACTCGCGTCTGTTCCCAGCATGTGCAGTGTATTGGACTGAAGATGATCTACTGTCCTTGTCAGTTTCCTAAGCAGAATTGATCTAGATATGGCCCGTGTGTGTAGGAAGCACCGTTCTTTTGTTCTGAGCAAGCTCACTGTTCTGACCCCATATGAAAAACAGTAGAGTAGAAGAGTGCCCTTTTCTCAAAAGCATAGTGTGTTTCTTGTAAGGCGAGCTAGCGTTTTTTTTTTTTTTTTTTTTTTTCAGTCCTAAGTGGAGTTGAATCACATGCAGTTTCTGGTCCTATGAGCAAGAGTTGTTTCCTGGTAAGAAGAGTACTATTGCGGTCCCATTTTCATACACATTGCAAATAGCACTGGCATCTGTTCCCCTCGTGTACAGTGTATTGGACTGAAGAGGATCTACTGTTCCTGTCAGTTTCCTAAGCAGAATTGAACTAGATATGGCCGTGTGTGTAGGAAGCACAGTTCATTTGTTCTGAGCAAGCTCAAATTTCTGGCACTATAGGAAACACAGTAGTGTAGAAGAGTGCTCTTTTCTCAAAAGCAGAGTGTGTTTTTTGTAAGGCGAGCTATTTTTTGGTTCCCTGTCCTAAATGGAGTTGAATCACATGCAGTTTTTGGTCCTATGAGCAAGAGTTGTTTTCTGGCTAGGAAAGTCACTATTGTGCTCCCATTGCCATACCCAGTGCAAATAGCCTTCGCGTCTGTTCCCATTAAGTACAGTGTATTGGACTTAAGAGGGTCTACTGTTCTTGTCAGTTTCCTAAGTAGAGTTGAACTAGATATGGCCCGTGTGTGTAGGAAGCATAGTTCTTTTGTTCTGAGCAAGCTCACTGTTCGGAACCCATGGGAAACACTGTAGAGTAGAAGAGTGCTCTTTTCTCAAAAGCAGAGTGTGTTTCTTGTAAGGCGAGCTAGCGTTTGTTTCGTAGTCCTACATGGAGTTGAATCACATGCAGTTTCTGGTACTACGAGCAAGAGTTGTTTTCTGGTAAGAAGAGTCACTATTGTGCTCCCATTGTCATACACAGGGCAAATAGCACTGGCGTCTGTTCGCAGCATGTACAGTGTATTGGACTGAAGATGAGCTACTGTTCTTGTCAGTTTACTAAGCAGAGTTGAACTAGATATAGTTGGTGTGTGTAGGAAGCACAGTTCTTTTGTTCTGAGCAAGCTCACTGTTCGGATCCCATAGGAAACACAGTAGAGTAGAAGAGTTCTCTTTTCTCAAAAGCAGAGCGTGTTTCTTGTAAGGCGAGCTAGCGTTTGTTTCCCAGTCCTAAATGGAGTTGAATCACATGCAGTTTCTGGTCCTACGAGCAAGAGTTGTTTTCTGGTAAGAAGAGTCACTATTGCTCTCCCATTGTCATACACAGGGCAAATAGCACTCGCGTCTGTTCCCAGCAACTACAGAGTATTGGCCTGAAGAGGATCTACTATTCTTGTCAGTTTCCTAAGCAGAATTGAACTAGATATGACCTTGTGTGTAGGAAGCCCAGTTCTTTTGTTCTGAGCAAGCTCACTGTTCTGACCTCATAAGAAACACAGTAGAGTAGAAGAGTGCACTTTTCTCAAAACAGCGTGTGTTTCTTCTAAAGCGAGCTAGCGTTTTTTTTTTTTCAGTCCTAAATGGAGTTGAATCACATGCAGTTTCTGGTCCTATGATCAAGAGTTGTTTCCTGGTAAGAAGAGTACTATTGCGGTCCCATTTTCATACACATTGCAAATAGCACTGGCATCTGTTCCCCTCGTGTACAGTGTATTGGACTGAAGAGGAGCTACTGTTCTTGTCAGTTTCCTAAGTAGAGATGAACTAGATATGGCCCGTGAGTGTAGGAAGCACAGTTCTTTTGTTCTGAGCAAGCTCACTGTTCGGACCACATAGGAAACACTGTAGAGTAGAAGAGTGCTCTTTTCTCAAAAGCAGAGTGTGTTTCTTGTAAGGCGAGCTAGCGTTTGTTTCGCAGTCCTAAATGGAGTTGAATTACATGCAGTTTCTGGTACTACGAGCAAGAGTTGTTTTCTGGTAAGAAGAGTCACTATTGTGCTCCCATTGTCATACACAGGGCAAATAGCACTGGCGTCTGTTCCCAGCATGCACAGTGTATTGGCCTGAAGAGGATCTACTGTTCTTGTCAGTTTCTGAAGCAGAGTTGAACTAGATATAGTCGGTGTGTGTAGAAAGCACAGTTCTTTTGTTCTGAGCAAGCTCACTATTCTGGCCCTATAGGAAACACATTGGAGAAGAAGAGTGCTCTTTTCTCAAAAGCAGAGTGTGTTTCTTGTAAGGCGAGCTAGCTTTTATTTCCCAGTCCTAAATGGAGTTGAATCACATGCAGTTTCTGGTCCTAAGAGCAAAAGTTGTTTTCTGGTAAGAAGAGTCACTATTGTGCTCCCATTGTCATACACAGGGCAAATAGCACTGGCGTCTCTTCCCAGCAAGTACAGTGTGTGGGACGGAAGAGAATCTACTGTTCTTGTCAGTTTCCTAACCATAATTGAACTAGATATGGCTGTATGTGTAGGAAGCACAGTTCTTTTGTTCTGAGCAAGCTCACTGTTTTGGCCTTGTAGGAAACACAGTAGAGTAGAAGAGTGCTCTTTTCTCAAAAGCGGGGTGTGTTTCTTATAAGGCGAGCTATCGTTTGTTTCCCAGTCCTAAATGGACTTGAATCACATGCAGTTTTTGGTCCTATGAGCTAGAGTTGTTTTCTGGTAAGGAAAGTCACTATTGCACTCCCATTGCCATGCACAGTGCAAATAGCACTGGCGTCTGTTCCCAAGAAGTACAGTGTATTGGACTGAAGATGAGCTACTGTTCTTGTCAGTTTCCTAAGCAGAGTTGAACTGGATATGGCCCGTGTGTGTAGGAAGCACAGTTCTTTTGTTCCTAGCAAGCTCACTATTTTGGCCCTATAGGAAACACAGTAGAGTAGAAGAGTGCTCTTTTCTCAAAAGCAGAGTGTGTTTCTTGTAAGGCGAGCTAGCATTTGTTTCCCAGTCCTACATGGAGTTGAATCACATGCAGTTTTTGGTCCTACGAGCAAGAGTTGTTTTCTAGTAAGAAGGGTCACTATTCCGCTCCCAATGTCATAGACAGGGCAAATAACACTGGTGTCTGTTCCCAGCATGTAGAGTGTATTGAAATGAAGAGGAGCTACTGTTCTTGTCAGTTTCCTAAGCAGAATTGAACTAGATATGGCCGTGTGAGTAGGAAGCACAGTTCTTTTGTTCTGAGCAAGCTCACTGTTCTGGCCCTATAGGAAACACAGTAGAGTAGAAGAGTGCTTTTTTCTCAAAAGCAGAGTGTGTTTCTTGTAAGGCTAGCTAGTGTTTGCTTCCCAGTCTGAAATGGAGTTGAATCCCATGCAGTTTTTGGTCTTACGAGCAAGAGTTGTTTTCTGGTAAGAAGAGTCACTATTGGGCTCCCAATGCCATATACATTGCAAATAGCTCTCGCGTCTGTTCCCAGCAAGTACAGTGTATTGGACTGAAGAGGAGCTACTGTTCTTGTCAGTTTCCTAAGCAGAGTTGAACTAGATATGGCCCGTGTGTGTAGGAAGCACAGTTCTTTTGTTCTGAGCAAGCACACTGTTTGGACCCCCCAAAAAAAAACACAGAAGAGTAGAACAGTGCTCTTTTCTCAAAAGCAGAGTGTGTTTCTTTTAAGGCGAGCTAGTGTTTGTTTCCCAGTCAGAAATGGAGTTGAATCCCATGCAGTTTCTGATCCTACGAGCAAGAGTTGTTTTCTGGTAAGAAGAGTCACTATTGTGCTCCCATTGACATACACAAGGCTAATAGCACTGGCGTCTATTCCCAGCATGTACAGTGTATTGGACTGAAGAAGATCTACTGTTCTTGTCAGTTTCCTAAGCAGAATTGAACCAGATATGGCCGTGTGTGTAGGAAGCACAGTCCTTTTCTTCTGAGCAAGCTCACTGTTGTGGCTCTTTTGAAAACACAGTGGAGTAGAAGAATGCTCTTTTCTCAAAAGCAGAGTGTGTTTCTTGTAAGTCGTGCTAGCATTTGTTTCCCAGTCCTAAATGGAGTTGAATCACATGCAGTTTTTGGTCTCACGAGCAAGAGTTGTTTTCTGGTAAGGAAAGTCACTATTGTGCTCCCATTCCCATACACAGTGCAAATAGCGTGTCTGTTCCCAGCAAGTACAGTGTATTGCACTGAAGAGGAGCTACTGTTCTTGTCAGTTTCCTACGCAGAGTTTAACTAGATATGGCATGTGTGTGTAGGAAGCACGGTTCTTTTGTTTGGAGCAAGCTCACTGTTCGGACCCCATAGGAAACACAGTAGAGTAGAAGAGTGCTCTTTCTCAAAAGCAGAGTGTGTATAATGTAAGGCGAGCTAGCATTTGTTTCCCAATTCTAAATGGAGTTGAATCACATGCAGTTTCTGGTCCTATGAGCAAGAGTTGTTTTCTTTTAAGAAGAGTCACTATTGCGATCCCATTATCATACACAGGGCAAATAGCACTGGCATCTGTTCCCAGGATGTACATTGTATTGGACTGAAGAGGAGCTACTGTTCTTGTCAGTTTCCTAAGCAGAGTTGAAGTAGATATAGCCCGTGTGTGTAGGAAGCAAACTTCTTTTGTTTGAGCAAGCTCACTATTCTGGCCCTATTGGAAACACAGTAGAGAAGAAGAGTGCTCTTTTCTCAAAAGCAGAGTGTGTTTCTTGTAAGGCGAGCTAGCGTTTGTTTCCCAGTCCTAAATGGAGTTGAATCACATGCAGTTTTTGGTCCCATGAGGAAGAGTTGTTTTCTGGTAAGGATAGTCACTATTGCGCTCACATTCCCCTACACAGTGCAAATAGCACTCGCGTCTGTTCCCAGAAAGTACAGTGTATTGGACTGAAGAGGAGCTACTGTTCTTGTCAGTTTCCTAAGCAGATTTGAACTAGATATGGCTCGTGTGTGTAGGAAGCACAGTTCTTTTTTTCTGAGCAAGCTCACTCTCCGGACCACATAGGAAACACTATAGAGTAGAAGAGGGCTCTTTTCTCAAAAGCAGAGTGTGTTTCTTGTAAGGCGAGCTAGTGTTTGTTTCCCAGTCCTAAATGGAGTTGAATCACATGCAGTTTTTGGTCCTACGAGCAAGAGTTGTTTTCTGGTAAGAAGAGTCACTATTGCGCTCCCATTGACATACATAGAGCAAATAGCATTGGCGTCTGTTCCCAGCATGTACAGTGTATTGGACTGAGGAGGATCTACTGTTCTTGTCAGTTTCCTAAGCAGAGTTGAACTAGATATAGTCCGTGTGTGTAGGAAGCACAGTTCTTTTGTTCTGAGCAAGCTCACTGTTTTGGCCCTTTAGGAAACACAGTAGAGTAGAAGAGTGCTCTTTTCTCAAAAGCAGAGTGTGTTTCTTGTAAGGGAGCTAGCGTTTGTTTCGCAGTCTTAAATGGAGTTGAATCACATGCAGTTTCTGGTCCTACGAGCAAGAGTTGTTTTCTGGTAAGAGGAGTCACTATTGTGCTCTCGTTGTCATACACAGGGCAAATAGTACTGGCGTCTGTTCCCAGCATGTACAGTGTATTGGACTGAAGAGGATCTACTGTTCTTGTCAGTTTCCTAATCAGAGTTGTACTAAATATAGTCGGTGTGTGTAGGAATCACAGTTCTTTTGTTCTGAGAAAGCTCACTCTTCGGACCCTATAGGAAACACAGTAGAGTAGAAGTGTGCCCTTTTCTCAAAAGCAGAGTGTATTTCTTGTAAGGCGAGCTAGCGTTTGTTTCCCAGTCCTAAATGGAGTTGAATCCCATGCAGTTTTTGGTCCTACGAGCAAGAGTTGTTTTCTGGAAAGAAGAGTCACTATTGCGCTCCCATTGCTATACACAGGGCAAATAGCACTGGCGTCTGTTCCCAGCATGTGCAGTGTATTGGACTGAAGAGGATCTACTGTTCTTGTCAGTTTCCTAAGCAGAGTTGAACTAAATATAGTCAGTGTGTGTAGGAAGCACAGTTCTTTTGTTCTGAGCAAGCTCACTCTTCGGACCCTTTAGGAAACACAGTAGAGTAGAAGTGTGCTCTTTTCTCAAAAGCAGAGTGTATTTCTTGTAACGCGAGCTATGTTTGTTTTCCAGTCAGAAATGGTGTTGAAACCCATGCAGTTTCTGGTCCTACGAGCAAGAGTTGTTTTCCTGTAAGAAGAGTCACTATTGTGCTCCCATTGCCATACACAGTGCAAATAGCACTGGCGTCTGTTCCCAGCAAGTACAGTGTATTGGACTGAAGAGGAGCTACTGTTCTTGTCAGTTTCCTAAGCAGAGTTTAACTGGATATGGCCCGTGTGTGTAGGAAGCACACTTCTTCTGTTCTGAGCAAGCTCACTGTTCGGATCCCATAGGAAACACAGTAGAGTAGAAGAGTGTTCTTTTCTCAAAAGCAGAGTTTGTTTCTTGTAAGGCGAGTTAGCGTTTGTTTCCCAGTCCTAAATGGAGTTGAATCACATGCAGTTTCTGGTTTTACAAGCAAGAGTTGTTTTCTGGTAAGAAGAGTCACTATTGTGCTCCCATTGTCATACACAGGGCAAATAGCACTCGCGTCTGTTCCCAGCAAGTACAGTGTATTGGACTGAAGCGGAGCTACTCTTCATGTCAATTTCCTAAGCATAGTTGAACTAGATATGGCCCCTGTGTGTAGGAAGCACAGTTCTTTTGTTCTGAGCAAGCTCAATGTTCGGACTCCATAGGAAACACAGTAGAGTAGAAGAGTGCTCTTTTCTCAAAAGCAAAATGTGTTTCTTGTAAGGCGAGCTAGTGTTTGTTTCCCAGTCCTAAATGGAGTTGAATCACATGCAGTTTCTGGTTTAACGAGCAAGAGTTGTTTTCTGGTAAGAAGAGTCACTATTGCGCTCCCATTGTCATACACAGGGCAAATAGCACTCGCGTCTGTTCCCAGCAAGTACAGTGTATTGGACTGAAGAGGATCTACTATTCTTGTCAGTTTCCTAAGCATATGGAACTAAATATAGTCAGTGTGTGTTGGAAGCACAGTTCTTTTGTTCTGAGCAAGCTCACTCTTCTGGCCCTATAGGAAACACATTAGAGTAGAAGAGTGCCCTTTCCTAAAAGCAGAGTGTGTTTCTTGTAAGACGAGCTAGCGTTTGTTTCCCAGTCCTAAATGGAGTAAAATCACATGCAGTTTCTGTTCCTACGAGCAAGAATTGTTTTCTGGTAAGAAGAGTCACTATTGCGCTCCTATTGTAATACACAGGGCAAATAGCACTGGCCTCTATTCCCAGCATGTACAGTGTATTGGACTGAAGAGGATCTACTGTTCTTGTCAGTTTCCTAAGCAGAATTGAACTAGATATGGCCGTGTGTGTAGGAAGCACAGTTCTTTTGTTCTGAGCAAGCTCACTGTTTTGGCCCTATAGGAAACACACTAGAGTAGAAGAGTGCCCTTTTCTCAAAAGTAGAGTGTGTTTCTTGTAAGGCGAGCTACTGCTTGTTTCCCAGTCCTAAATGGAGTTGAATCACATGCAGTATTTGGTCCTATGAGCAAGAGTTGTTTTCTGGTAAGAAGAGTCACTATTGCGCTCCCATTGCCATACACAGTACAAATGGCACTGGCATCTGTTCCCAGCAAGTACAGTGTATTGGACTGAAGAGGAGCTACTGTTCTTGTCAGTTTCCTAAGCAGAGTTGAACGAGATATAGTCGGTGTGTGTAGGAAGCACAGTTCTTTTGTTCTGAGCAATCTCACTTTTCTGGCCCTATAGGAAACACATTAGAGTAGAAGAGTGCTCTTTTCTCAAAAGCAGAGTGAGTTTCTTGTAAGGAGAGCTAGCGTTTGTTTCCCAGTCCTAAATGGAGTTGAATCACATGCATTTTTTGGTCCCATGAGCAAGAGTTGTTTTCTGGAAAGAAGAGTCACTATTGCGCTCCCATTGCCATACACAGTGCAAATAGCACTGGCGTCTGTTCCCAGCAAGTACAGTGTATTGGACTGAAGAGGAGCTACTGTTCTTGTCAGTTTCCTAAGCAGAGTTGAACTAGATATGGCCCGTGTGTGTAGGAAGCACGGTTCTTTTGTTCGGAGCAAGCTCACTGTTCGGACCCCATAGGAAACACAGTAGAGTAGATGAGTTGTCTTTTCTCAAAAGCAGAGTGTGTTTATTGTAAGGCGAGCTAGTGTTTGTTTCCCAGTTCTAAATGGAGTTGAATCTCATGCAGTTTCTGGTCCTACGAGCAAGAGTTGTTTTCTGGTAAGGAAAGTCACTATTGCGCTCCCATTGCCACACACAGTGCAAATAGCACTCCCGTCTGTTACCATCAAGTACAGTGTATTGGACTGAAGAGGATCTACTGTTCTTGTCAGTATCCTAAGAAGAGTTGGAATAGATATGTCCCGTGTGTGTAGGAAGCACAGTTCTTTTGTTCTGAGCAAGCTCACTCTTTGGACCCTATAGGAAACACAGTAGAGTAGAAGTGTGCTCTTTTCTCAAAAGCAGAGTGTATTTCTTGTAAGGCGAGCTAGTGTTTGTTTCCCAGTCCTAAATGGTGTTGAATCCCATGCAGTTTCTGGTCCTACGAGCAAGAGTTGTTTTCTGGTAAGAAGAGTCACTATTGTGCTCCCATTGCCATACACAGTACAAATAGCACTGGCGTCTGTTCCCAGCAAGTACAGTGTATTGGACTGAAGAGGAGCTACTGTTCTTGTCAGTTTCCTAAGCAGAGTTGAACTGGATATGGCCCGTGTGTGTAGGAAGCACAGTTCCTTTTTTCTGAGCAAGCTCACTGTTCTGGCCCTATCGGAAACACATTAGAGTAGAAGAGTGCTCTTTTCTCAAAAGCAGAGTGTGTTTCTTGTAAGGCGAGCTAGCGTTTGTTTCCCAGTCCTAAATGGAGTTGAATCACATGCAGTTTCTGGTCCTGCGAGCAAGAGTTGTTTTCTGGTAAGAAGAGACAATATTGCGCTCCCATTGTCATACACAAGGCAAATAGCACTGGCGTCTATTCCCAGCATGTACAGGGTATTAGACTGTAGAGGATGTACTGTTCTTGTCAGTTTCCTAAGCAGAATTGATCCAGATATGGCCGTGTGTCTAGGAAGCACAGTTCTTTTGTTCTGAGCAAGCTCACTGTTTTGGCTCTATAGGAAACACAGTAGAGTAGAAGAGTGCTCTGTTCTCAAAAGCAGAGTGTGTTTCTTGTAAGGAGAGCTAGCGTTTGTTTCCCAGTCCTAAAAGGAGTTGAATCACATGAAGTTTTTGGTCCCATGAGCAAGAGTTGTTTTTTGTAAGGAAAGTCACTATTGCGCTCCCATTCCCATACACAGAGCAAATAGCACTGGCGTCTCTTCCCAGCAAGTACAGTGTATTGGACTGAAGAGGAGATACTGTTCTTGTCAGTTTCCTAAGTAGAGTTGAACTAGATATGGCCTGTGTGTGTAGGAAGCACAGTTCTTTTGTTCTGAGCAAGCTCACTGTTCAGATCCCATAGGAAACACAGTAGAGTAGAAGAGTGCTCTTTTCTCAAAAGCAGAGTGTGTTTCTTGTAAGACGAGATAGTGTTTGTTTCCGAGTCAGAAATGGAGTTGAATCCCATGCAGTTTCTGGTCCCACGAGCAAGAGATGTTTTCTGGTAAGAAGAGTCACGATTACGCTCCCATTGCGATATACAGTGCAAATAGCACTCGCGTCTGTTCCCAGGAAGTACAGTGTATTGGACTGAAGAGGATCTACTATTCTTGTCAGTTTACTAAGCAGAATTGAACTAGATATGGCCGTGTGTGTAGGAAGCACAGTTCTTTTGTTCTGAGCAAGCTCACTGTTTTGGCTCTATAGGAAACACAGTAGAGTAGAAGAGTGCTCTTTTCTCAAAAGCAGAGTGTGTTTCTTGTAAGGAGAGCTAGCGTTTGTTTCCCAGTCCTAAAAGGAGTTGAATCACATGAAGTTCTTGGTCTCATGAGCAAGAGTTGTTTTCTGTAAGGAAAGTCACTATTGCGCACCCATTCCCATACACAGAGCAAATAGCACTCGCGTCTGTTCCCAGCAAGTACAGTGTATTGGACTGAAGAGGAGCTACTGTTCTTGTCAGTTTCCTAAGCAGAGTTGAACTAGATATGGCCCGTGTGTGTAGGAAGCACAGTTCTTTTGTTCTGAGCAAGCTCACTGTTCAGATCCCATAGGAAACACAGTAGAGTAGAAGAGTGCTCTTTTCTCAAAAGCAGAGTGTGTTTCTTGTAAGGCGAGCTAGTGTTTGTTTCAGAGTCAGAAATGGAGTTGAATCCCATGCAGTTTCTGGTCCCACGAGCAAGAGATGTTTTCTGGTAAGAAGAGTCACCATTACGCTCCCATTGCCATATACAGTGCAAATAGCACTCGCGTCTGTTCCCAGGAAGTACAGTGTATTGGACTGAAGAGGATCTACTATTCTTGTCAGTTTACTAAGCAGAATTGAACTAGATATGGCCCGTGTGTGTAGGAAGCACAGTTCTTTTATTCTGAGCAAGCTCACTGTTTTGGCCCTTTAGGAAACACAGTAGAGTAGAAGAGTGCTCTTTTCTCAAAAGCAGAGTGTGTTTCTTGTAAGGGAGCTAGCGTTTGTTTCGCAGTCTTAAATGGAGTTGAATCACATGCAGTTTCTGGTCCTACGAGCAAGAGTTGTTTTCTGGTAAGAAGAGTCACTATTGCGCTCTCGTTGTCATACACAGGGCAAATACCACTGGCATCTGTTCCCAGCATGTACAGTGTATTGGACTGAAGAGGATCTACTGTTCTTGTCAGTTTCCTAATCAGAGTTTTACTAAATATAGTCGGTGTGTGTAGGAAGCACAGTTCTTTTGTTCTGAGAAAGCTCACTCTTCGGACCCTATAGGAAACACAGTGGAGTAGAAGTGTGCCCTTTTCTCAAAAACAGAGTGTATTTCTTGTAAGGCGAGCTATCGTTTGTTTCCCAGTCCTAAATGGAGTTGAATCCCATGCAGTTTTTGGTCCTACGAGCAAGAGTTGTTTTCTGGAAAGAAGAGTCACTATTGTGCTCCCATTGCTATACACAGGGCAAATAGCACTGGCGTCTGTTCCCAGCATGTGCAGTGTATTGGACTGAAGAGGATCTACTGTTCTTGTCAGTTTCCTAAGCAGAGTTGAAGTAAATATAGTCGGTGTGTGTAGGAAGCACAGTTCTTTTGTTCTGAGCAAGCTCACTCTTCTGGCCCTATAGGAATCACATTAGAGTAGAAGAGTGCTCTTTTCTCAGAAGCAGAGTGTGTTTCTTGTAAGGCAAGCTAGCGTTTGTTTCCCAGTCCTAAATGGAGTAAAATCACATGCAGTTTCTGGTCTTACGAGCAAGAGTTGTTCTCTGGAGAGAAGAGTCACTATTGCGCTGCCATTGTCATACACAGGGCAAATAGCACTGGCGTCTATTCCCTGCATGTACAGTGTATTGGACTGAAGAGGAGCTACTGTTCTTGTCAGTTTCCTAAGCAGAGTTGAACTAGATATGGCCCGTGTGTGTAGGAAGCACGGTTCTTTTGTTCGGAGCAAGCTCACTGTTCGGACCCTACAGGAAACACAGTAGAGTAGATGAGTTGTCTTTTCTCAAAAGCAGAGTGTGTTTATTGTAAGGCGAGCTAGCGTTTGTTTCCCAGTTCTAAATGGAGTTGAATCTCATGCACTTTCTGGTCCTACGAGCAAGAGTTGTTTTCTGGTAAGGAAAGTCACTATTGCGCTCCCATTGCCACACACAGTGCAAATAGCTCTCCCGTCTGTTACCATCAAGTACAGTGTATTGGACTGAAGAGGATCTACTGTTCTTGTCAGTTTCCTAAGAAGAGTTGGAATAGATATGGCCCGTGTGTGTAGGAAGCACAGTTCTTTTGTTCTGAGCAAGCTCACTCTTCAGACCCTATAGGAAACACAGTAGAGTAGAAGTGTGCTCTTTTCTCAAAAGCAGAGTGTATTTCTTGTAACGCGAGCTAGTGTTTGTTTTCCAGTCAGAAATGGAGTTGAAACCCATGCAGTTTCTGGTCCTACGAGCAAGAGTTTTTTTCTGGTAAGAAGAGTCACTATTGTGCTCCCATTGCCATACACAGTGCAAATAGCACTGGCGTCTGTTCCCAGCAAGTACAGTGTATTGGACTGAAGAGGAGCTACTGTTCTTGTCAGTTTCCTAAGCAGAGTTGAACTGGATATGGCCCGTGTGTGTAGGAAGCACAGTTCCTTTTTTCTGAGCAAGCTCACTGTTCTGGCCCTATCGGAAACACATTAGAGTAGAAGAGTGCTCTTTTCTCAAAAGCAGAGTGTGTTTCTTGTAAGGCGAGTTAGCGTTTGTTTCCCAGTCCTAAATGGAGTTGAATCACATGCAGTTTCTGGTTTTACAAGCAAGAGTTGTTTTCTGGTAAGAAGAGTCTCTATTGTGCTCCCATTGTCATACACAGGGCAAATAGCACTCGCGTCTGTTCCCAGCAAGTACAGTGTATTGGACTGAAGAGGATCTACTATTCTTGTCAGTTTCCTAAGCATATGGAACTAAATATAGTCGGTGTGTGTTGGAAGCACAGTTCTTTTGTTCTGAGCAAGCTCACTCTTCTGGCACTATAGGAAACACATTAGAGTAGAAGAGTGCCCTTTCCTAAAATTAGAGTGTGTTTCTTGTAAGATGAGCTAGCGTTTGTTTCCCAGTCCTAAATGCAGTAAAATCACATGCAGTTTCTGTTCCTACGAGCAAGAGTTGTTTTCTGGTAAGAAGAGTCACTATTGCGCTCCTATTGTAATACACAGGGCAAATAGCACTGGCGTCTATTCCCAGCATGTACAGTGTATTGGACTGAAGAGGATCTACTGTTCTTGTCAGTTTCCTAAGCAGAATTGAACTAGATATGGCCGTGTGTGTAGGAAGCACAGTTCTTTTGTTCTGAGCAAGCTCACTGTTTTGGCCCTATAGGAAACACAGTAGAGTAGAAGAGTGCCCTTTTCTCAAAAGTAGAGTGTTTCTTGTAAGGCGACCTAGCGTTTGTTTCCCAGTCCTAAATGGAGTTGAATTACATGCAGTTTTTGGTCCTATGAGCAAGAGTTGTTTTCTGGTAAGAAGAGTCACTATTGCGATCCCATTGCCATACACAGTACAAATAGCACTGGCGTCTGTTCCCAGCAAGTACAGTGTATTGGACTGAAGAGGAGCTACTGTTCTTGTCAGTTTCCTAAGCAGAGTTGAACGAGATATAGTCGGTGTGTGTAGGAAGCACAGTTTTTTTGTTCTGAGCAAGCTCACTTTTCTGGCCATATAGGAAACACATTAGAGTAGAAGAGTGCTCTTTTCTCAAAAGCAGAGTGAGTTTCTTGTAAGGAGAGCTAGCGTTTGTTTCCCAGTCCTAAATGGAGTTGAATCACATGCATTTTTTGGTCCCATGAGCAAGAGTTGTTTTCTGGAAAGAAGAGTCACTATTGCGCTCCCATTGCCATACACAGTGCAAATAGCACTGGCGTCTGTTCCCAGCAAGTACAGTGTATTGGACTGAAGAGGAGCTACTGTTCTTGTCAGTTTCCTAAGAAGAGTTGAACTAGATATGGCCCGTGTGTGTAGGAAGCACGGTTCTTTTGTTCGGAGCAAGCTCACTGTTCGGACCCCATAGGAAACACAGTAGAGTAGATGAGTTGTCTTTTCTCAAAAGCAGAGTGTGTTTATTGTAAGGCGAGCTAGCGTTTGTTTCCCAGTTCTAAATGGAGTTGAATCTCATGCAGTTTCTGGTCCTACGAGCAAGAGTTGTTTTCTGGTAAGGAAAGTCACTATTGCGCTCCCATTGCCACACACAGTGCAAATAGCACTCCCGTCTGTTACCATCAAGTACAGTGTATTGGACTGAAGAGGATCTACTGTTCTTGTCAGTTTCCTAAGAAGAGTTGGAATAGATATGGCCCGTGTGTGTAGGAAGCACAGTTCTTTTTTTCTGAGCAAGCTCACTCTTCAGACCCTATCGGAAACACAGTAGAGTAGAAGTGTCCTCTTTTCTCAAAAGCAGAGTTTATTTCTTGTAAGGCGAGCTAGTGTTTGTTTCCCAGTCCTAAATGGTGTTGAATCCCATGCGGTTTCTGGTCCTATGAGCAAGAGTTGTTTTCTGGTAAGAAGAGTCACTATTGTGCTCCCATTGCCATACACAGTACAAATAGCACTGGCGTCTGTTCCCAGCAAGTACAGTGTATTGGACTGAAGAGGAGCTACTGTTCTTGTCAGTTTCCTAAGCAGAGTTGAACTGGATATGGCCCGTGTGTGTAGGAAGCACAGTTCCTTTTTTCTGAGCAAGCTCACTGTTCTGGCCCTATCGGAAACACATTAGAGTAAAAGAGTGCTCTTTTCTCAAAAGCAGAGTGTGTTTCTTGTAAGGCGAGCTAGCGTTTGTTTCCCAGTCCTAAATGGAGTTGAATCACATGCAGTTTCTGGTCCTGCGAGCAAGAGTTGTTTTCTGGTAAGAAGAGACAATATTGCGCTCCCATTGTCATACACAAGGCAAATAGCACTGGCGTCTATTCCCAGCATGTACAGTGTATTAGACTGTAGAGGATCTACTGTTCTTGTCAGTTTCCTAAGCAGAATTGAACCAGATATGGCCGTGTGTCTAAAAAGCACAGTTCTTTTGTTCTGAGCAAGCTCACTGTTTTGGCTATATAGGAAACACAGTAGAGTAGAAGAGTGCTCTTTTCTCAAAAGCAGAGTGTGTTTCTTGTAAGAAGAGCTAGCGTTTGTTTCCCAGTCCTAAAAGGAGTTGAATCACATGAAGTTTTTGGTCCCATGAGCAAGAGTTGTTTTCTGTAAGGAAAGTCACTATTGCGCACCCATTCCCATACACAGAGCAAATAGCACTCGCTTCTGTTCCCAGCAAGTACAGTGTATTGGACTGAAGAGGAGATACTGTTCTTGTCAGTTTCCTAAGCAGAGTTGAACTAGATATGGCCCGTGTGTGTAGGAAGCACAGTTCTTTTGTTCTGAGCAAGCTCACTGTTCAGATCCCATAGGAAACACAGTAGAGTAGAAGAGTGCTCTTTTCTCAAAAGCAGAGTGTGTTTCTTGTAAGGCGAGCTAGTGTTTGTTTCCGAGTCAGAAATGGAGTTGGATCCCATGCAGTTTCTGGTCCCACGAGCAAGAGATGTTTTCTGGTAAGAAGAGTCACCATTACGCTCCCATTGCCATATACAGTGCAAATAGCACTCGCGTCTGTTCCCAGGAAGTACAGTGTATTGGACTGAAGAGGATCTACTATTCTTGTCAGTTTACTAAGCAGAATTGAACTAGATATGGCCCGTGTGTGTAGGAAGCACAGTTCTTTTATTCTGAGCAAGCTCACTGTTTTGGCCCTTTAGGAAACACAGTAGAGTAGAAGAGTGCTCTTTTCTCAAAAGCAGAGTGTGTTTCTTGTAAGGGAGCTAGCGTTTGCTTCGCAGTCTTAAATGGAGTTGAATCACATGCAGTTTCTGGTCCTACGAGCAAGAGTTGTTTTCTGGTAAGAAGAGTCACTATTGCGCTCTCGTTGTCATACACAGGGCAAATAGCACTGGCATCTGTTCCCAGCATGTACAGTGTATTAGACTGAAGAGGATCTACTGTTCTTGTCAGTTTCCTAAGCAGAGTTGTACTAAATATAATCGGTGTGTGTAGGAAGCACAGTGATTTTGTTCTGAGAAAGCTCACTCTTCGGACCCTATAGGAAACACAGTAGAGTAGAAGTGTGCCCTTTTCTCAAAAACAGAGTGTATTTCTTGTAAGGCGAGCTAGCATTTGTTTCCCAGTCCTAAATGGAGTTGAATCCCATGCAGTTTTTGGTCCTATGAGCAAGAGTTGTTTTCTGGAAAGAAGAGTCACTATTGCGCTCCCATTGCTATACAGAGGGCAAATAGCACTGGCGTCTGTTCCCAGCATGTGCAGTGTATTGGACTGAAGAGGATCTACTGTTCTTGTCAGTTTCCTAAGCAGAGTTGAACTAAATATAGTCGGTGTGTGTAGGAAGCACAGTTCTTTTGTTCTGAGCAAGCTCACTCTTCTGGCCCTATAGGAATCAAATTAGAGTTGAAGAGTGCTCTTTTCTCAAAAGCAGAGTGTGTTTCTTGTAAGGCAAGCTAGCGTTTGTTTCCAGTCCTAAATGGAGTAAAATCACATGCAGTTTCTGGTCCTACGAGCAAGAGTTGTTCTCTGGAGAGAAGAGTCACTATTGCGCTGCCATTGTCATACACAGGGCAAATAGCACTGGCGTCTATTCTCTGCATGTACAGTGTATTGGACTGAAGAGGAGCTACTGTTCTTGTCAGTTTCCTAAGCAGAGTTGAACTAGATATGGCCCGTGTGTGTAGGAAGCACGGTTCTTTGGTTCGGAGCAAGCTCACTGTTCAGACCCTATAGGAAACACAGTAGAGTAGATGAGTTGTCTTTTCTCAAAAGCAGAGTGTGTTTATTGTAAGGCGAGCTAGCGTTTGTTTCCCAGTTCTAAATGGAGTTGAATCTCATGCAGGTTCTGGTCCTAAGCAAGAGTTGTTTTCTGGTAAGAAGAGTCACTATTGTGCTCCCATTGCCATACACAGTGCAAATAGCACTGGCGTCTGTTCCCAGCAAGTACAGTGTATTGGACTGAAGAGGAGCTACTGTTCTTGTCAGTTTCCTAAGCAGAGTTGAACTGGATATGGCCCGTGTGTTTAGGAAGCACACTTCTTCTGTTCTGAGCAAGCTCACTGTTCGGATCCCATAGGAAACACAGTAGAGTAGAAGAGTGCTCTTTTCTCAAAAGCAGAGTGTGTTTCTTGTAAGGCGAGTTAGCGTTTGTTTCCCAGTCCTAAATGGAGTTGAATCACATGCAGTTTCTGGTTTTACGAGCAAGAGTTGTTTTCTGGTAAGAAGAGTCACTATTGTGCTCCCATTGTCATACACAGGGCAAATAGCTCTCGTGTCTGTTCCCGGCAAGTACAGTGTATTGGACTGAAGAGGATCTACTATTCTTGTCAGTTTCCTAAGCATATGGAACTAAATATAGTCGGTGTGTGTTGGAAGCACAGTTCTTTTGTTCTGAGCAAGCTCACTCTTCTGGCCCTATAGGAAACACATTAGAGTAGAACAGTGCCCTTTCCTAAAAGCAGAGTGTGTTTCTTGTAAGACGAGCTAGCGTTTGTTTCCCAGTCCTAAATGGAGTAAAATCACATGCAGTTTCTGTTCCTACGAGCAAGAGTTGTTTTCTGGTAAGAAGAGTCACTATTGCGGTCCTATTGTAATACACAGGGCAAATAGCACTGGCGTCTATTCCCAGCCTGTACAGTGTATTGGACTGAAGAGGATCTACTGTTCTTGTCAGTTTCCTAAGCAGAATTGAACTAGATATGGCCGTGTGTGTAGGAAGCACAGTTCTTTTGTTCTGAGCAAGCTCACTGTTTTGGCCCTATAGGAAACACATTAGAGTAGAAGAGTGCTCTTTTCTCAAAAGCAGAGTGAGTTTCTTGTAAGGCGAGCTAGCGTTTGTTTCCCAGTCCTAAATGGAGTTGAATCACATGCAGTTTTTGGTCCCATGAGCAAGAGTTGTTTTCTGGAAAGAAGAGTCACTATTGCGCTCCCATTGCCATACACAGTGCAAATAGCACTGGCGTCTGTTCCCAGCAAGTACAGTGTATTGGACTGAAGAGGAGCTACTGTTCTTGTCAGTTTCCTAAGCATTGTTGAACTAGATATGGCCCGTGTGTGTAGGAAGCACGGTTCTTTTGTTCGGAGCAAGCTCACTGTTCGGACCCCATAGGAAACACAGTAGAGTAGATGAGTTGTCTTTTCTCAAAAGCAGAGTGTGTTTATTGTAAGGCGAGCTAGCGTTTGTTTCCCAGTTCTAAATGGAGTTGAATCTCATGCAGTTTCTGGTCCTACGAGCAAGAGTTGTTTTCTGGTAAGGAAAGTCACTATTGCGCTCCCATTGCCACACACAGTGCAAATAGCACTCCCGTCTGTTACCATCAAGTACAGTGTATTGGACTGAAGAGGATCTACTCTTCTTGTCAGTTTCCTAAGAAGAGTTGGAATAGATATGGCCCATGTGTGTGGGAAGCACAGTTCTCTTGTTCTGAGCAAGGTCACTCTTCTGACCCTATAGGAAACACAGTAGAGTAGAAGTGTGCTCTTTTCTCAAAAGCAGAGTGTATTTCTTGTAAGGCGAGCTAGTGTTTGTTTCCCAGTCCTAAATGGTGTTGAATCCCATGCAGTTTCTGGTCCTACGAGCAAGAGTTGTTTTCTGGTAAGAAGAGTCACTATTGTGCTCCCATTGCCATACACAGTGCAAATAGCACTGGCGTCTGTTCCCAGCAAGTACAGTGTATTGGACTGAAGAGGAGCTACTGTTCTTGTCAGTTTCCTAAGCAGAGTTGAACTAAATATAGTCGGTGTGTGTAGGAAGCACAGTTCTTTTGTTCTGAGCAAGCTCACTCTTCTGGACCTATAGGAATCACATTAGAGTAGAAGAGTGCACTTTTCTCAAAAGCAGAGTGTGTTTCTTGTAAGGCAAGCTAGCGTTTGTTTCCCAGTCCTAAATGGAGTAAAATCGCATGCAATTTCTGGTCCTACGAGCAAGAGTTGTTCTCTGGTAAGAAGAGTCACTATTGCGCTCCCATTGTCATAAACAGGGCAAATAGCACTGGCGTCTATTCCCTGCATTTACAGTGTATTGGACTGAAGAGGATCTACTGTTCTTGTCAGTTTCCTAAGCAGAATTGAACTAGATAAGGCCGTGTGTAGAAAGCACAGTTCTTTTTTCTGAGCAAGCTCACTGTTGGCCCTATAGGAAACACAGTAGAGTAGAAGAGTGCCCTTTTCTCAAAAGCAGAGTGTGTTTCTTTTAAGGCGAGCTAGCGTTTGTTTCCCAGTCCTAAATGGAGTTGAATCAAATGCAGTTTTGGGTCCTACGAGCAAGAGTTGTTTTCTGGTAAGAAGAGTCACTATTGTGCTCCCATTGTCATACACAGGGCAAATAGAACTGGCGTCTATTCCCAGCATGTACAGTGTATTGGACTGAAGAGGATCAACTGTTCTTGTCAGTTTCCTAAGCAAAGTTGAACTAGATATGGCCCGTGTGTGTAGGAAGCACAGTTCTTTTGTTCTGAGCAAGCTCACTGTTCGGATCCCATAGGAAACACAGTAGAGTAGAAGAGTGCTCTTTTCTCAAAAGCAGAGTGTGTTTCTTATAAGGCGAGTATGTGTTTGTTTCCCAGTCCTAAATGGAGTTGAATCCCATGCAGTTTCTGGTCCTACAAGCAAGAGTTGTCTTCTGGTAAGAAGAGTCACTATTGCGCTCCAATTGTCATACAAATTACAAATAGCACTGGCGTCTGTTCCCAGCATGTACAGTGTATTGGACTGAGGAGGATCTACTGTTATTGTCAGTTTCCTAAGCAGAATTGAATTAGATATGGCCGTGTGTGTAGGAAGCACAGTTCTTTGTTTTGATCAAGCTCACTGTTCGGATCCCATAGGAAACACAGTAGGTAGAAGAGTGCTCTTTTCTCAAAAGCAGAGTGTGTTTCTTGTAAGGCGAGCTAGCGTTTGTTTCCCAGTCCTAAATGGAGTTGAATCCCATGCAGTTTTTGGTCCTACGAGCAAGAGTTGTTTTCTGGAAAGAAGAGTCACTATTTCGCTCCCATTGCTATACACAGGGCAAATAGCACTGGCGTCTGTTCCCAGCATGTGCAGTTTATTGGACTGAAGAGGATCTACTGTTGTTGTCAGTTTCCTAAGCAGAGTTGAAGTAAATATAGTCGGTGTGTGTAGGAAGCACAGTTCTTTTGTTCTGAGCAAGCTCACTCTTCTGGCCCTATAGGAGACACATTAGAGTAGAAGAGTGCTCTTTTCTCAAAAGCAGAGTGTGTTTCTTGTAAGGCGAGCTAGCGTTTGTTTCCCAGTCCTAAATTGAGTTGAGTCACATGCAGTTTCTGGTCCTACGAGCAAGAGTTGTTTTCTGGTAAGAAGAGTCACTATTGTGCTCCCATTGCCATACACAGGGCAAATAGCACTCGCGTCTGTTCCCAGCAAGTACAGTGTATTGGGCTGAATAGGAGCTACTGTTCTTGTCAGTGTCCTAAGGAGAATTGAACTAGATATGGCCGTGTGTGTAGGAAGCACAGTTCTTTTGTTCTGAGTAAGCTCACTCTTTGGACCACTTAGGAAACACTGTAGAGTAGAAGAGTGCTCTTTTCTCAAAAGCAGAGTGTGTTTCTTGTAAGGCGAGCTCGCGTTTGTTTCCCAGTCCTAAATGGAGTTGAATCACATGCAGTTTCTGGTCCTACGAGCAAGAGTTGTTTTCTGGTAAGAAGAGTCACTATTGCGCTCCCATTGTCATACACAGGGCAAATAGCACTGGCGTCTGTTCCCAGCATGTACAGTGTATTGGACTGAATTATATCTACTGTTCTTGTCAGTTTCTTAAGTAGAGTTGAACTAGATATAGTCGTTGTGTGTAGGAAGCACAGTTCTTTTGTTCTGAGGAAGCTCACTGTTCTGGCCCTATAAAAAACACAGTAGAGTAGAAGAGTGCTCTTTTCTCAAAAGCAGAGTGTGTTTCTTGTAAGGCAAGCTAGGGTTTGTTTCCAAGTCCTAAATGGAGTTGAATCAAATGCAGTTTTTGGTCTTACGAGCAAGAGTTGCTTTCTGGTAAGAAGAGTCATTAATGCGCTCCCATTGCGATACACAGTGCATATAGCACTCGCGTCTGTTCCCACCAATTACAGTGTATTAGACTGAAGAGGAGCTACTGTTCTTGTCAGTTTCCTATGCAGAATTGAACTAGATATGGCCCGTGTCTAGGAAGCACAGTTCTTTCTTTCTGAGCAAGCTCACTATTCTGGCCCTACAGGAAACACAGTAGAGAAGAAGACTGCTCTTTTCTCAAAAGCAGAGTGTGTTTCTTGTAAGGCGAGCTAGCGTTTGTTTCCCAGTCCTAAAACAAAAGCAGAGTGTGTTTCTTGTAAGGCGAGCTAGCATTTGTTTCCCAGTCCTAAATGGAGTTGAATCACATGCAGTTTCTGATCCTACGAACAAGAGTTGTTTTTGGTAAGAACAGTAACTATTGCGCTCCCTTTGTCATTCACAGTGCAAATAGCACTCGCGTCTGTTCCCAGCAAGTACAGTGTATTGGACTGAAGAGGATCTACTGTTCTCGTCAGTTTCCTAAGCAGAGTTGAACTAGATATGGCCGTGTGTGTAGGAAGCACAGTTCTTTTGTTCTGAGCAAGCTCACTGTTCTGGTCCTATAGGAATCACAGTAGAGTAGAAGAGTGCTCTTTTCTCAAAAGCAGAGCGTGTTTCTTGTAAGGCGAGCTTGCGTTTGTTTCCCAGTCCTAAATGGAGTTGAATCACATGCAGTTTCTGGTTTTATGAGCAAGAGTTGTTTTGTGGTTTGAAGAGTCACAATTGCGCTCCCATTGTCATACACAGTGCAAATAGCATTCGCGTCTGTTCCCAGCAAGTACATTGTATTGGACTGAAGAGGATCTACTGTTCTTGTCAGTTTCCTAAGGAGAATTGACCTAGATATGGCCGTGTGTGTAGGAAGCACATTTCTTTTGTTCTGAGCAAGCTCACTGTTCTGGCGCTAAAGGAAACACAGTAGAGTAGAAGAGTGCTCCTTCCTCAAAAGCAGAGTGTGTTACTTGTAAGGTGAGCTAGCATTTGTTTCCCAGTCATAAATGGAGTTGAATCACATGCAGGTTTTGGTCCTACGAGCAAGAGTTGCTTTCTGGTAAGGAAAGTCACTATTGCGCTCCCATTGCCATACACAATGCAAATAGCACTGGCATCTGTTGCCAGCAAGTACAGTGTATTGGACTGAAGAGGAGCTACTTCTCTTGTCAGTTTCCTCAGCAGAGTTGAACTTGATATGGCCCGGGTGTAGGGAGCACAGTTCTTTTGTTCTGAGCAAGCTCTCTGTTTGGACCACATAGGAAACACAGTAGAGTAGAGAATGCTCTTTTGTCAAAAGCAGAGTGTGTTTCTTGTAAGGCGAGCTATCGTTTGTTTCCCAGTCCTAAATCGAGTTGAAATACACATGCAGTTTCTGGTCCTACGAGCAAGAGTTGTTTTCTGGTAAGAAGAGTCACTATTGCGCTCCCATTGCCATACACAGTAAAAATAGCACTCGCGTCTGTTCCCAGCAAGTACAGTGTATTGGACTGAAGAGGAGCTACTGTTCTTGTCAGTTTCCTAAGCAGAGTTGAAGTAGATATGGCACGTGTGTGTAGGAAGCACAGTTCTTTTGTTCTGAGCAAGCTCACTGTTCTGGCCCTATAGGAAACACAGGAGAGTAGAAGAGTGCTCTTTTCTCAAAGGCAGAAACTGTTTCTTGTAAGGCGAACTAGTGTTTGTTTCCCAGTTCTAAATGGAGTTGAATCACATGCAGTTTCTGGTCCTATGAGCAAGAGTTGTTTTCTGGTAAGAAGAGTCACTATTGCGCTCCCATTGCCATACACAGTGCAAATCGCACTGGCGTTTGTTCCCAGCATGTACAGTGTATTGGACTGAAGAGGATCTACTGTTCTTGTCAGTTTACTAAGCAGAATTGAACGAAATATGGCCGTGTGTAGGAAGCACAGTTCTTTTGTTTGAGCAAGCTCACTGTTCTGGCGCTCTAGGAAACACAGTAGAGTAGAAGAGTGCTGTTTTCTCAAAAGCAGAGTGTGTTTCTTGTAAGGCGAGCTAGCGTTTGTTTCCAAGTCCTAAATGGAGTTGAATCACATGCAGTTTCTCTTCCTACAGGCAAGAGTTGTTTTCTGGTAAGGAAAGTCACTATTGCGCTCCCATTGCCATACAAGGTGCAAATAGCACTCTCATCTGTTCCCAGCAAGTACAGTGTATTGGACTGAAGAGGAGCTACTGTTCATGTTATTTTCCTAAGCAGAGTTGAATTAGATATGGCGTGAGTGTGTAGGAAGCACAGTTCTTTTGTTCTCAGCAAGCTCACTGTTCGGACCCCATAGAAAGCACAGTAGAGTAGAAGAGTGCTCTTTACTCAAAAAGAAGACTGTGTTTCTTGTAAGGCGAGCTAGTGTTTGTTTCCCAGTCCTAAATGGAGTTGAATCACATGCAGTTTTTGGTCCTACGAGCAAGAGTTGTTTTTTGGTAAGGAAAGTCACTATTGTGCTCCATTTCCATACACAGTGCAAATAGCACTCACGTCTGTTCGAAGCAAGTACAGTGTATTGGACTGAAGAGGAGCTACTGTTCTCGTCAGTTTCCAAAGCAGAGTTGAAGTAGATATGGCCCGTGCGTGTAGGAAGCACAGTTCTTTTGTTCTGAGAAAGCTCACTGTTCTGGCCATATAGGAAACACAGTAGAGTAGATGAGTGCTCTTTTCTCAAAAACAGAGTGTGTTTCATGTCAGGCGAGCCAGCGTTTGTTTCCCAGTCCTAAATGGAGCTGAATCACATGCAGTTTCTGGTCCTAAGAGCAAGAGTTGTTTTCTGGTAAGAAGAGTCACTGTTGTGCTCCCATTGCTGTTCTCAGTGCAAATAGCACTGGCGTCTGTTCCCAGCAAGTACAGTGTATTGGACTGAAGAGGAGCTACTGTTCTTGTCAGTTTCCTAAGCAGAGTTGAACTAGATATGGCCCGTGTGTGTAGGAAGCACAGTTCTTTTGTTCTGAGCAAGCTCACTGTTCTGGCCCTATAGGAAACACAGTAGAGTAGAAGAGTGCTCTTTTCTCAAAAGCAGAGTGTGTTTCTTGTAAGACAAGCTAGTGTTTGTTTCCCAGTCCTAAATGGAGTTGAATCAAATGCAGTTGTTGGTCTTACGAGCAAGAGTTGTTTTCTGGTAAGAAGAGTCACTAATGCGCTCCCATTGCCATACAGAGTGCAAATAGCACTTGCGTCTGTTCCCAGCAATTACAGTGTATTGGACTGAAGAGGATCTATTGTTCTTGTCAGTTTCCTATGCAGAATTGAACTAGATATGGCCCGTGTCTAGGAAGCACAGTTCTTTTGTTCTGAGCAAGCTCACTGTTCTGGCCCTACAGGAAAGACAGTAGAGTAGAAGAGTGCTCTTTTCTCAAAAGCAGAGTGTGTTTCTTGTAAGGCGAGCTAGCGTTTGTTTCCCAGTCCTAAATCGAGTTGAATCACATGCAGTTTCTGATCCTACGAGCAAGAGTTGTTTTTGGTAAGAAGAGTCACTATTGCGCTCCCTTTGTCATTCACAGTGCAAATAGCACTGGCGTCTGTTCCCAGCAAGTACAGTGTATTGGACTGAAGAGGATCTACTGTTCTTGTCAGTTTCCTAAGCAGAGTTGAACTATATATGGCCTGTGTGTGTAGGAAGCACGGTTCTTTTGTTCTGAGCAAGCTCACTGTTCGGACCCTATAGGAAACACAGTAGAGTAGAAGTGTGACCTTTTCTCAAAGCAGAGCATGTTTCTTGTAAGGTGAGCTAGCGTTTGTTTCCCAGTCCTAAGTGGAGTTGAATAACATGCAGTTTCTGGTCCTATGAGCAAGAGTTGTTTTCTGGTAAGAAGAGTCACTATTGTGCTCCCATTGCTGTACACAGTGCAAATAGCACTCGCGTCTGTTCCCAGCAAGTACAGTGTATTGGACTGAAGAGGATCTACTGTTCTCGTCAGTTTCCTAAGCAGAGTTGAACTAGATATGGCCGTGTGTGTAGGAAGCACAGATCTTTTGTTCTGAGCAAGCTCACTGTTCTGATCCTATAGGAAACACAGTAGAGTAGAAGAGTGCTCTTTTCTCAAAAGCAGAGTGTGTTTCTTGTAAGGCGAGCTTGCGTTTGTTTCCCAGTCCTAAATGGAGTTGAATCACATGCAGTTTCTGGTTTTATGAGCAAGATTTGTTTTCTGGTATGAAGAGTCACAATTGCGCTCCAATTGTCATACACAGTGCAAATAGCATTCGCGTCTGTTCCCAGCAAGTACATTGTATTGGACTGAAGAGGATCTACTGTTCTTGTCAGTTTCCTAAGGAGAATTGACCTAGATATGGCCGTGTGTGTAGGAAGCACAGTTGTTTTGTTCTGAGCAAGCTCACTGTTCTGGCGCTAAAGGAAACACAGTAGAGTAGAAGAGTGCTCCTTACTCAAAAGCAGAGTGTGTTACTTGTAAGGCGAGCTAGCATTTGTTTCCCAGTCCTAAATGGAGTTGAATCACATGCAGGTTTTGGTCCTACGAGCAAGAGTTACTTTCTGGTAAGGAAAGTCACTATTGCGCTCCCATGGCCATACACAGTGCAAATAGCACTGGCATCTGTTGCCAGCAAGTACAGTGTATTGGACTGAAGAGGAGCTACTTCTCTTGTCAGTTTCCTCAGCATAGTTGAACTAGATATGGCCCGGGTGTAGGAAGCACAGTTCTTTTGTTCTGAGCAAGTTCTCTGTTTGGACCCCATAGGAAACACAGTAGAGTAGAAGAGTGCTCTTTTGTCAAAAGCAGAGTGTGTTTCTTGTAAGGCAAGCTAGCGTTTGTTTCCCAGTCCTAAATCGAGTTGAAATACACATGCAGTTTCTGGTCCTACGAGCGAGACTTGTTTTCTGGTAAGAAGAGTCAATTTTGCGCTCCCTTTGCCATACACAGTGCAAATAGCACTCGCGTCTGTTCCCAGCAAGTACAGTGTATTGGACTGAAGAGAGGCTACTGTTCTTGTCAGTTTCGTAAGCAGAATTGAACTAGATATGGCCCGTGTGTGTAGGAGGCACAGTTCTTTTGTTCTGAGCAAGCTCACTGTTCTGGCCCTATAGGAAACACAGTAGAGTAGAGGAGTGCTCTTTTCTGAAAAGCAGAGTGTGTTTCTTGTAAGTCTAGCTAGCGTTTGTTTCCCAGTCCTAAATGGAGTTGAATCAAATGCAGTTTTTGGTCCTACGAGCAAGAGTTGTTTTCTGGTAAGAAGAGTCACTATTGCGCTCCCATTGCCATACACAGTGCAACTAGCACTCGCGTCTGTTCCCAGCAAGTACAGTGTATTGGACTGAAGAGGATCTACTGTTCTTGTCAGTTTCCTAAGCAGAGTTGAACTAGATATGGCCCGTGTGTGTAGGAAGCACAGTTCCTTTGTTCTGAGCAAACTCACTGTTCGCACCCCATAGGAAACACAGTAGAGTAGATGAGTGGCCTTTTCTCAGAAGCAGAATGTGTTTATTCTAAGGCGAGCTAGCGTTTGTTTCCCAGTCCTAAATGGAGTTGAATCACATGCAGTTTCTCCTCCTACCAGCAAGAGTTGTTTTCTGGTAGGAAGAGTCTCTATTGCGTTCCCATTGTCATACACAGGGCAAATAGCACTGGCGTCTATTCCCAGCATGTACAGTGTATTGGACTGAAGAGGATCTACTGTTCTTGTCAGTTTCCTAAGCAGAATTGAACTAGATATGGCCGTGTGTGTAGGAAGCACAGTTCTTTTGTTCTGAGTAAGCTCACTCTTCGGACCCCTTAGGAAACACTGTAGAGTAGAAGAGTGCTCTTTTCTCAAAAGCAGAGTGTGTTTCTTGTAAGGCGAGCTCGCGTTTGTTTCCCAGTCCTAAATGGAGTTGAATCACATGCAGTTTCTGGTCCTACGAGCAAGAGTTGTTTTCTGGTAAGAAGAGTCACTATTGCGCTCCCATTGTCATACACAGGGCAAATAGCACTTGCGTCTGTTCCCAGCATGTACAGTGTATTGGACTGAATTATATCTACTGTTCTTGTCAGTTTCCTAAGTAGAGTTGAACTAGATATAGTCGTTGTGTGTAGGAAGCACAGTTCTTTTGTTCTGAGGAAGCTCACTGTTCTGGCCCTATAAAAAACCCAGTAGAGTAGAAGAGTGCTCTTTTCTCAAAAGCAGAGTGTGTTTCTTGTAAGGCAAGCAAGGGTTTGTTTCCAAGTCCTAAATGGAGTTGAATCAAATGCAGTTTTTGGTCTTACGAGCAAGAGTTGTTTTCTGGTAAGAAGAGTCACTAATGCGCTCCCATTGCCATACACAGTGCATATAGCACTCGCGTCTGTTCCCACCAATTACAGTGTATTAGACTGAAGAGGAGCTACTGTTCTTGTCAGTTTCCTATGCAGAATTGAACTAGATATGGCCCGTGTCTAGGAAGCACAGTTCTTTCTTTCTGAGCAAGCTCACTGTTCTGGCCCTACAGGAAACACAGTAGAGAAGAAGAGTGCTCTTTTCTCAAAAGCAGAGTGTGTTTCTTGTAAGGCGAGCTAGCGTTTGTTTCCCAGTCCTAAAACAAAAGCAGAGTGTGTTTCTTGTAAGGCGAGCTAGCATTTGTTTCCCAGTCCTAAATGGAGTTGAATCACATGCAGTTTCTGATCCTACGAGCAAGAGTTGTTTTTGGTAAGAACAGTAACTATTGCGCTCCCTTTGTCATTCACAGTGCAAATAGCACTCGCGTCTGTTCCCAGCAAGTACAGTGTATTGGACTGAAGAGGATCTACTGTTCTCGTCAGTTTCCTAAGCAGAGTTGAACTAGATATGGCCGTGTGTGTAGGAAGCACAGTTCTTTTGTTCTGAGCAAGCTCACTGTTCTGGTCCTATAGGAATCACAGTAGAGTTGAAGAGTGCTCTTTTCTCAAAAGCAGAGTGTGTTTCTTGTAAGGCGAGCTTGCGTTTGTTTCCCAGTCCTAAATGGAGTTGAATCACATGCAGTTTCTGGTTTTATGAGCAAGAGTTGTTTTGTGGTTTGAAGAGTCACAATTGCGCTCCCATTGTCATACACAGTGCAAATAGCATTCGCGTCTGTTCCCAGCAAGTACATTGTATTGGACTGAAGAGGATCTACTGTTCTTGTCAGTTTCCTAAGGAGAATTGACCTAGATATGGCCGTGTGTGTAGGAAGCACATTTCTTTTGTTCTGAGCAAGCTCACTGTTCTGGCGCTAAAGGAAACACAGTAGAGTAGAAGAGTGCTCCTTCCTCAAAAGCAGAGTGTGTTACTTGTAAGGTGAGCTAGCATTTGTTTCCCAGTCATAAATGGAGTTGAATCACATGCAGGTTTTGGTCCTACGAGCAAGAGTTGCTTTCTGGTAAGGAAAGTCACTATTGCGCTCCCATTGCCATACACAATGCAAATAGCACTGGCATCTGTTGCCAGCAAGTACAGTGTATTGGACTGAAGAGGAGCTACTTCTCTTGTCAGTTTCCTCAGCAGAGTTGAACTTGATATGGCCCGGGTGTAGGGAGCACAGTTCTTTTGTTCTGAGCAAGCTCTCTGTTTGGACCACATAGGAAACACAGTAGAGTAGAGAATGCTCTTTTGTCAAAAGCAGAGTGTGTTTCTTGTAAGGCGAGCTATCGTTTGTTTCCCAGTCCTAAATCGAGTTGAAATACACATGCAGTTTCTGGTCCTACGAGCAAGAGTTGTTTTCTGGTAAGAAGAGTCACTATTGCGCTCCCATTGCCATACACAGTAAAAATAGCACTCGCGTCTGTTCCCAGCAAGTACAGTGTATTGGACTGAAGAGGAGCTACTGTTCTTGTCAGTTTCCTAAGCAGAGTTGAAGTAGATATGGCACGTGTGTGTAGGAAGCACAGTTCTTTTGTTCTGAGCAAGCTCACTGTTCTGGCCCTATAGGAAACACAGGAGAGTAGAAGAGTGCTCTTTTCTCAAAGGCAGAAACTGTTTCTTGTAAGGCGAACTAGTGTTTGTTTCCCAGTTCTAAATGGAGTTGAATCACATGCAGTTTCTGGTCCTATGAGCAAGAGTTGTTTTCTGGTAAGAAGAGTCACTATTGCGCTCCCATTGCCATACACAGTGCAAATCGCACTGGCGTTTGTTCCCAGCATGTACAGTGTATTGGACTGAAGAGGATCTACTGTTCTTGTCAGTTTACTAAGCAGAATTGAACGAAATATGGCCGTGTGTAGGAAGCACAGTTCTTTTGTTTGAGCAAGCTCACTGTTCTGGCGCTCTAGGAAACACAGTAGAGTAGAAGAGTGCTGTTTTCTCAAAAGCAGAGTGTGTTTCTTGTAAGGCGAGCTAGCGTTTGTTTCCAAGTCCTAAATGGAGTTGAATCACATGCAGTTTCTCTTCCTACAGGCAAGAGTTGTTTTCTGGTAAGGAAAGTCACTATTGCGCTCCCATTGCCATACAAGGTGCAAATAGCACTCTCATCTGTTCCCAGCAAGTACAGTGTATTGGACTGAAGAGGAGCTACTGTTCATGTTATTTTCCTAAGCAGAGTTGAATTAGATATGGCGTGAGTGTGTAGGAAGCACAGTTCTTTTGTTCTCAGCAAGCTCACTGTTCGGACCCCATAGAAAGCACAGTAGAGTAGAAGAGTGCTCTTTACTCAAAAAGAAGACTGTGTTTCTTGTAAGGCGAGCTAGTGTTTGTTTCCCAGTCCTAAATGGAGTTGAATCACATGCAGTTTTTGGTCCTACGAGCAAGAGTTGTTTTTTGGTAAGGAAAGTCACTATTGTGCTCCATTTCCATACACAGTGCAAATAGCACTCACGTCTGTTCGAAGCAAGTACAGTGTATTGGACTGAAGAGGAGCTACTGTTCTCGTCAGTTTCCAAAGCAGAGTTGAAGTAGATATGGCCCGTGCGTGTAGGAAGCACAGTTCTTTTGTTCTGAGAAAGCTCACTGTTCTGGCCATATAGGAAACACAGTAGAGTAGCAGAGTGCTCTTTTCTAAAACACAGAGTGTGTTTCATGTCAGGCGAGCCAGCGTTTGTTTCCCAGTCCTAAATGGAGCTGAATCACATGCAGTTTCTGGTCCTAAGAGCAAGAGTTGTTTTCTGGTAAGAAGAGTCACTGATGTGCTCCCATTGCTGTTCTCAGTGCAAATAGCACTCGCGTCTGTTCCCAGCAAGTACAGTGTATTGGACTGAAGAGGAGCTACTGTTCTTGTCAGTTTCCTAAGCAGAGTTGAACTAGATATGGCCCGTGTGTGTAGGAAGCACAGTTCTTTTGTTCTGAGCAAGCTCACTGTTCTGGCCCTATAGGAAACACATTAGAGTAGAAGCGTGCTCTTTTCTCAAAAGCAGAGTGTGTTTCTTGTAAGACAAGCTAGGGTTTGTTTCCCAGTCCTAAATGGAGTTGAATCAAATGCAGTTGTTGGTCTTACGAGCAAGAGTTGTTTTCTGGTAAGAAGAGTCACTATTGCGCTCCCATTGCCATACACAGTGCAAATCGCACTGGCGTTTGTTCCCAGCATGTACAGTGTATTGGACTGAAGAGGATCTACTGTTCTTGTCAGTTAACTAAGAAGAATTGAACGAAATATGGCCGTGTGTAGGAAGCACAGTTCTTTTGTTCTGAGCAAGCTCACTGTTCTGGCCCTATAGGAAACACAGTAGAGTAGAAGAGTGCTGTTTTCTCAAAAGCAGAGTGTGTTTCTTGTAAGGCGAGCTAGCGTTTGTTTCCAAGTCCTAAATGGAGTTGAATCACATGCAGTTTCTCTTCCTACAGGCAAGAGTTGTTTTCTGGTAAGGAAAGTCACTATTGCGCTCCCATTGCCATACAAGGTGCAAATAGCACTCGCATCTGTTCCCAGCAAGTACAGTGTATTGGACTGAAGAGGAGCTACTGTTCATGTTATTTTCCTAAGCAGAGTTGAATTAGATATGGCGTGAGTGTGTAGGAAGCACAGTTCTTTTGTTCTCAGCAAGCTCACTGTTCGGACCCCATAGAAAGCACAGTAGAGTAGAAGAGTGCTCTTTACTCAAAAAGAAGACTGTGTTTCTTGTAAGGCGAGCTAGTGTTTGTTTCCCAGTCCTAAATGGAGTTGAATCACATGCAGTTTTTGGTCCTACGAGCAAGAGTTGTTTTTTGGTAAGGAAAGTCACTATTGTGCTCCATTTCCATACACAGTGCAAATAGCACTCACGTCTGTTCGAAGCAAGTACAGTGTATTGGACTGAAGAGGAGCTACTGTTCTCGTCAGTTTCCAAAGCAGAGTTGAAGTAGATATGGCACGTGTGTGTAGGAAGCACAGTTCTTTTGTTCTGAGAAAGCTCACTGTTCTGGCCATATAGGAAACACAGTAGAGTAGATGAGTGCTCTTTTCTAAAAAACAGAGTGTGTTTCATGTCAGGCGAGCCAGCGTTTGTTTCCCAGTCCTAAATGGAGCTGAATCACATGCAGTTTCTGGTCCTAAGAGCAAGAGTTGTTTTCTGGTAAGAAGAGTCACTGTTGTGCTCCCATTGCTGTTCTCAGTGCAAATAGCACTGGCGTCTGTTCCCAGCAAGTACAGTGTATTGGACTGAAGAGGAGCTACTGTTCTTGTCAGTTTCCTAAGCAGAGTTGAACTAGATATGGCCCGTGTGTGTAGGAAGCACAGTTCTTTTGTTCTGAGCAAGCTCACTGTTCTGGCCCTATAGGAAACACAGTAGAGTAGATGAGTGCTCTTTTCTCAAAAACAGAGTGTGTTTCATGTCAGGCGAGCCAGCGTTTGTTTCCCAGTCCTAAATGGAGCTGAATCACATGCAGTTTCTGGTCCTAAGAGCAAGAGTTGTTTTCTGGTAAGAAGAGTCACTGTTGTGCTCCCATTGCTGTTCTCAGTGCAAATAGCACTGGCGTCTGTTCCCAGCAAGTACAGTGTATTGGACTGAAGAGGAGCTACTGTTCTTGTCAGTTTCCTAAGCAGAGTTGAACTAGATATGGCCCGTGTGTGTAGGAAGCACAGTTCTTTTGTTCTGAGCAAGCTCACTGTTCTGGCCCTATAGGAAACACAGTAGAGTAGAAGAGTGCTCTTTTCTCAAAAGCAGAGTGTGTTTCTTGTAAGACAAGCTAGTGTTTGTTTCCCAGTCCTAAATGGAGTTGAATCAAATGCAGTTGTTGGTCTTACGAGCAAGAGTTGTTTTCTGGTAAGAAGAGTCACTAATGCGCTCCCATTGCCATACAGAGTGCAAATAGCACTTGCGTCTGTTCCCAGCAATTACAGTGTATTGGACTGAAGAGGATCTATTGTTCTTGTCAGTTTCCTATGCAGAATTGAACTAGATATGGCCCGTGTCTAGGAAGCACAGTTCTTTTGTTCTGAGCAAGCTCACTGTTCTGGCCCTACAGGAAACACAGTAGAGTAGAAGAGTGCTCTTTTCTCAAAAGCAGAGTGTGTTTCTTGTAAGGCGAGCTAGCGTTTGTTTCCCAGTCCTAAATCGAGTTGAATCACATGCAGTTTCTGATCCTACGAGCAAGAGTTGTTTTTGGTAAGAAGAGTCACTATTGCGCTCCCTTTGTCATTCACAGTGCAAATAGCACTGGCGTCTGTTCCCAGCAAGTACAGTGTATTGGACTGAAGAGGATCTACTGTTCTTGTCAGTTTCCTAAGCAGAGTTGAACTAGATATGGCCCGTGTGTGTAGGAAGCACGGTTCTTTTGTTCTGAGCAAGCTCACTGTTCGGACCCTATAGGAAACACAGTAGAGTAGAAGTGTGACCTTTTCTCAAAGCAGAGCATGTTTCTTGTAAGGTGAGCTAGCGTTTGTTTCCCAGTCCTAAGTGGAGTTGAATAACATGCAGTTTCTGGTCCTATGAGCAAGAGTTGTTTTCTGGTAAGAAGAGTCACTATTGTGCTCCCATTGCTGTACACAGTGCAAATAGCACTCGCGTCTGTTCCCAGCAAGTACAGTGTATTGGACTGAAGAGGATCTACTGTTCTCGTCAGTTTCCTAAGCAGAGTTGAACTAGATATGGCCGTGTGTGTAGGAAGCACAGATCTTTTGTTCTGAGCAAGCTCACTGTTCTGATCCTATAGGAAACACAGTAGAGTAGAAGAGTGCTCTTTTCTCAAAAGCAGAGTGTGTTTCTTGTAAGGCGAGCTTGCGTTTGTTTCCCAGTCCTAAATGGAGTTGAATCACATGCAGTTTCTGGTTTTATGAGCAAGATTTGTTTTCTGGTATGAAGAGTCACAATTGCGCTCCAATTGTCATACACAGTGCAAATAGCATTCGCGTCTGTTCCCAGCAAGTACATTGTATTGGACTGAAGAGGATCTACTGTTCTTGTCAGTTTCCTAAGGAGAATTGACCTAGATATGGCCGTGTGTGTAGGAAGCACAGTTGTTTTGTTCTGAGCAAGCTCACTGTTCTGGCGCTAAAGGAAACACAGTAGAGTAGAAGAGTGCTCCTTACTCAAAAGCAGAGTGTGTTACTTGTAAGGCGAGCTAGCATTTGTTTCCCAGTCCTAAATGGAGTTGAATCACATGCAGGTTTTGGTCCTACGAGCAAGAGTTACTTTCTGGTAAGGAAAGTCACTATTGCGCTCCCATGGCCATACACAGTGCAAATAGCACTGGCATCTGTTGCCAGCAAGTACAGTGTATTGGACTGAAGAGGAGCTACTTCTCTTGTCAGTTTCCTCAGCATAGTTGAACTAGATATGGCCCGGGTGTAGGAAGCACAGTTCTTTTGTTCTGAGCAAGTTCTCTGTTTGGACCCCATAGGAAACACAGTAGAGTAGAAGAGTGCTCTTTTGTCAAAAGCAGAGTGTGTTTCTTGTAAGGCAAGCTAGCGTTTGTTTCCCAGTCCTAAATCGAGTTGAAATACACATGCAGTTTCTGGTCCTACGAGCGAGACTTGTTTTCTGGTAAGAAGAGTCAATTTTGCGCTCCCTTTGCCATACACAGTGCAAATAGCACTCGCGTCTGTTCCCAGCAAGTACAGTGTATTGGACTGAAGAGAGGCTACTGTTCTTGTCAGTTTCGTAAGCAGAATTGAACTAGATATGGCCCGTGTGTGTAGGAAGCACAGTTCTTTTGTTCTGAGCAAGCTCACTGTTCTGGCCCTATAGGAAACACAGTAGAGTAGAGGAGTGCTCTTTTCTCAAAAGCAGAGTGTGTTTCTTGTAAGTCTAGCTAGCGTTTGTTTCCCAGTCCTAAATGGAGTTGAATCAAATGCAGTTTTTGGTCCTACGAGCAAGAGTTGTTTTCTGGTAAGAAGAGTCACTATTGCGCTCCCATTGCCATACACAGTGCAACTAGCACTCGCGTCTGTTCCCAGCAAGTACAGTGTATTGGACTGAAGAGGATCTACTGTTCTTGTCAGTTTCCTAAGCAGAGTTGAACTAGATATGGCCCGTGTGTGTAGGAAGCACAGTTCCTTTGTTCTGAGCAAACTCACTGTTGGCACCCCATAGGAAACACAGTAGAGTAGATGAGTGGCCTTTTCTCAGAAGCAGAATGTGTTTATTCTAAGGCGAGCTAGCGTTTGTTTCCCAGTCCTAAATGGAGTTGAATCACATGCAGTTTCTCCTCCTACCAGCAAGAGTTGTTTTCTGGTAGGAAGAGTCTCTATTGCATTCCCATTGTCATACACAGGGCAAATAGCACTGGCGTCTATTCCCGGCATGTACAGTGTATTGGACTGAAGAGGATCTACTGTTCTTGTCAGTTTCCTAAGCAGAATTGAACTAGATATGGCCGTGTGTGTAGGAAGCACAGTTCTTTTGTTCTGAGTAAGCTCACTCTTCGGACCCCTTAGGAAACACTGTAGAGTAGAAGAGTGCTCTTTTCTCAAAAGCAGAGTGTGTTTCTTGTAAGGCGAGCTCGCGTTTGTTTCCCAGTCCTAAATGGAGTTGAATCACATGCAGTTTCTGGTCCTACGAGCAAGAGTTGTTTTCTGGTAAGAAGAGTCACTATTGCGCTCCCATTGTCATACACAGGGCAAATAGCACTTGCGTCTGTTCCCAGCATGTACAGTGTATTGGACTGAATTATATCTACTGTTCTTGTCAGTTTCCTAAGTAGAGTTGAACTAGATATAGTCGTTGTGTGTAGGAAGCACAGTTCTTTTGTTCTGAGGAAGCTCACTGTTCTGGCCCTATAAAAAACACAGTAGAGTAGAAGAGTGCTCTTTTCTCAAAAGCAGAGTGTGTTTCTTGTAAGGCAAGCAAGGGTTTGTTTCCAAGTCCTAAATGGAGTTGAATCAAATGCAGTTTTTGGTCTTACGAGCAAGAGTTGTTTTCTGGTAAGAAGAGTCACTAATGCGCTCCCATTGCCATACACAGTGCATATAGCACTCGCGTCTGTTCCCACCAATTACAGTGTATTAGACTGAAGAGGAGCTACTGTTCTTGTCAGTTTCCTATGCAGAATTGAACTAGATATGGCCCGTGTCTAGGAAGCACAGTTCTTTCTTTCTGAGCAAGCTCACTGTTCTGGCCCTACAGGAAACACAGTAGAGAAGAAGAGTGCTCTTTTCTCAAAAGCAGTGTGTGTTTCTTGTAAGGCGAGCTAGCGTTTGTTTCCCAGTCCTAAAACAAAAGCAGAGTGTGTTTCTTGTAAGGCGAGCTAGCATTTGTTTCCCAGTCCTAAATGGAGTTGAATCACATGCAGTTTCTGATCCTACGAGCAAGAGTTGTTTTTGGTAAGAACAGTAACTATTGCGCTCCCTTTGTCATTCACAGTGCAAATAGCACTCGCGTCTGTTCCCAGCAAGTACAGTGTATTGGACTGAAGAGGATCTACTGTTCTCGTCAGTTTCCTAAGCAGAGTTGAACTAGATATGGCCGTGTGTGTAGGAAGCACAGTTCTTTTGTTCTGAGCAAGCTCACTGTTCTGGTCCTATAGGAATCACAGTAGAGTTGAAGAGTGCTCTTTTCTCAAAAGCAGAGTGTGTTTCTTGTAAGGCGAGCTTGCGTTTGTTTCCCAGTCCTAAATGGAGTTGAATCACATGCAGTTTCTGGTTTTATGAGCAAGAGTTGTTTTGTGGTTTGAAGAGTCACAATTGCGCTCCCATTGTCATACACAGTGCAAATAGCATTCGCGTCTGTTCCCAGCAAGTACATTGTATTGGACTGAAGAGGATCTACTGTTCTTGTCAGTTTCCTAAGGAGAATTGACCTAGATATGGCCGTGTGTGTAGGAAGCACATTTCTTTTGTTCTGAGCAAGCTCACTGTTCTGGCGCTAAAGGAAACACAGTAGAGTAGAAGAGTGCTCCTTCCTCAAAAGCAGAGTGTGTTACTTGTAAGGTGAGCTAGCATTTGTTTCCCAGTCATAAATGGAGTTGAATCACATGCAGGTTTTGGTCCTACGAGCAAGAGTTGCTTTCTGGTAAGGAAAGTCACTATTGCGCTCCCATTGCCATACACAGTGCAAATAGCACTGGCATCTGTTGCCAGCAAGTACAGTGTATTGGACTGAAGAGGAGCTACTTCTCTTGTCAGTTTCCTCAGCAGAGTTGAAAATGATATGGCCCGGGTGTAGGGAGCACAGTTCTTTTGTTCTGAGCAAGCTCTCTGTTTGGACCACATAGGAAACACAGTAGAGTAGAAGAATGCTCTTTTGTCAAAAGCAGAGTGTGTTTCTTGTAAGGCGAGCTATCGTTTGTTTCCCAGTCCTAAATCGAGTTGAAATACACATGCAGTTTCTGGTCCTACGAGCAAGAGTTGTTTTCTGGTAAGAAGAGTCACTATTGCGCTCCCATTGCCATACACAGTAAAAATAGCACTCGCGTCTGTTCCCAGCAAGTACAGTGTATTGGACTGAAGAGGAGCTACTGTTCTTGTCAGTTTCCTAAGCAGAGTTGAAGTAGATATGGCACCTGTGTGTAGGAAGCACAGTTCTTTTGTTCTGAGCAAGCTCACTGTTCTGGCCCTATAGGAAACACAGGAGAGTAGAAGAGTGCTCTTTTCTCAAAGGCAGAAACTGTTTCTTGTAAGGCGAACTAGTGTTTGTTTCCCAGTTCTAAATGGAGTTGAATCACATGCAGTTTCTGGTCCTATGAGCAAGAGTTGTTTTCTGGTAAGAAGAGTCACTATTGCGCTCCCATTGCCATACACAGTGCAAATCGCACTGGCGTTTGTTCCCAGCATGTACAGTGTATTGGACTGAAGAGGATCTACTGTTCTTGTCAGTTTACTAAGCAGAATTGAACGAAATATGGCCGTGTGTAGGAAGCACAGTTCTTTTGTTTGAGCAAGCTCACTGTTCTGGCGCTCTAGGAAACACAGTAGAGTAGAAGAGTGCTGTTTTCTCAAAAGCAGAGTGTGTTTCTTGTAAGGCGAGCTAGCGTTTGTTTCCAAGTCCTAAATGGAGTTGAATCACATGCAGTTTCTCTTCCTACAGGCAAGAGTTGTTTTCTGGTAAGGAAAGTCACTATTGCGCTCCCATTGCCATACAAGGTGCAAATAGCACTCTCATCTGTTCCCAGCAAGTACAGTGTATTGGACTGAAGAGGAGCTACTGTTCATGTTATTTTCCTAAGCAGAGTTGAATTAGATATGGCGTGAGTGTGTAGGAAGCACAGTTCTTTTGTTCTCAGCAAGCTCACTGTTCGGACCCCATAGAAAGCACAGTAGAGTAGAAGAGTGCTCTTTACTCAAAAAGAAGACTGTGTTTCTTGTAAGGCGAGCTAGTGTTTGTTTCCCAGTCCTAAATGGAGTTGAATCACATGCAGTTTTTGGTCCTACGAGCAAGAGTTGTTTTTTGGTAAGGAAAGTCACTATTGTGCTCCATTTCCATACACAGTGCAAATAGCACTCACGTCTGTTCGAAGCAAGTACAGTGTATTGGACTGAAGAGGAGCTACTGTTCTCGTCAGTTTCCAAAGCAGAGTTGAAGTAGATATGGCCCGTGCGTGTAGGAAGCACAGTTCTTTTGTTCTGAGAAAGCTCACTGTTCTGGCCATATAGGAAACACAGTAGAGTAGCAGAGTGCTCTTTTCTAAAACACAGAGTGTGTTTCATGTCAGGCGAGCCAGCGTTTGTTTCCCAGTCCTAAATGGAGCTGAATCACATGCAGTTTCTGGTCCTAAGAGCAAGAGTTGTTTTCTGGTAAGAAGAGTCACGGATGTGCTCCCATTGCTGTTCTCAGTGCAAATAGCACTCGCGTCTGTTCCCAGCAAGTACAGTGTATTGGACTGAAGAGGAGCTACTGTTCTTGTCAGTTTCCTAAGCAGAGTTGAACTAGATATGGCCCGTGTGTGTAGGAAGCACAGTTCTTTTGTTCTGAGCAAGCTCACTGTTCTGGCCCTATAGGAAACACATTAGAGTAGAAGAGTGCTCTTTTCTCAAAAGCAGAGTGTGTTTCTTGTAAGACAAGCTAGGGTTTGTTTCCCAGTCCTAAATGGAGTTGAATCAAATGCAGTTGTTGGTCTTACGAGCAAGAGTTGTTTTCTGGTAAGAAGAGTCACTATTGCGCTCCCATTGCCATACACAGTGCAAATCGCACTGGCGTTTGTTCCCAGCATGTACAGTGTATTGGACTGAAGAGGATCTACTGTTCTTGTCAGTTTACTAAGAAGAATTGAACGAAATATGGCCGTGTGTAGGAAGCACAGTTCTTTTGTTCTGAGCAAGCTCACTGTTCTGGCCCTATAGGAAACACAGTAGAGTAGAAGAGTGCTGTTTTCTCAAAAGCAGAGTGTGTTTCTTGTAAGGCGAGCTAGCGTTTGTTTCCAAGTCCTAAATGGAGTTGAATCACATGCAGTTTCTCTTCCTACAGGCAAGAGTTGTTTTCTGGTAAGGAAAGTCACTATTGCGCTCCCATTGCCATACAAGGTGCAAATAGCACTCGCATCTGTTCCCAGCAAGTACAGTGTATTGGACTGAAGAGGAGCTACTGTTCATGTTATTTTCCTAAGCAGAGTTGAATTAGATATGGCGTGAGTGTGTAGGAAGCACAGTTCTTTTGTTCTCAGCAAGCTCACTGTTCGGACCCCATAGAAAGCACAGTAGAGTAGAAGAGTGCTCTTTACTCAAAAAGAAGACTGTGTTTCTTGTAAGGCGAGCTAGTGTTTGTTTCCCAGTCCTAAATGGAGTTGAATCACATGCAGTTTTTGGTCCTACGAGCAAGAGTTGTTTTTTGGTAAGGAAAGTCACTATTGTGCTCCATTTCCATACACAGTGCCAATAGCACTCACGTCTGTTCGAAGCAAGTACAGTGTATTGGACTGAAGAGGAGCTACTGTTCTCATCAGTTTCCAAAGCAGAGTTGAAGTAGATATGGCCCGTGTGTGTAGGAAGCACAGTTCTTTTGTTCTGAGCAAGCTCACTGTTCTGGCCCTATAGGAAACACAGTAGAGTAGAAGAGTGCTCTTTTCTCAAAAGCAGAGTGTGTTTCTTGTAAGACAAGCTAGTGTTTGTTTCCCAGTCCTAAATGGAGTTGAATCAAATGCAGTTGTTGGTCTTACGAGCAAGAGTTGTTTTCTGGTAAGAAGAGTCACTAATGCGCTCCCATTGCCATACAGAGTGCAAATAGCACTTGCGTCTGTTCCCAGCAATTACAGTGTATTGGACTGAAGAGGATCTACTGTTCTTGTCAGTTTCCTATGCAGAATTGAACTAGATATGGCCCGTGTCTAGGAAGCACAGTTCTTTTGTTCTGAGCAAGCTCACTGTTCTGGCCCTATAGGAAACACAGTAGAGTAGAAGAGTGCTCTTTTCTCAAAAGCAGAGTGTGTTTCTTGTAAGGCGAGCTAGCGTTTGTTTCCCAGTCCTAAATCAAGTTGAATCACATGCAGTTTCTGATCCTACGAGCAAGAGTTGTTTTTGGTAAGAAGAGTCACTATTGCGCTCCCTTTGTCATTCACAGTGCAAATAGCACTGGCGTCTGTTCCCAGCAAGTACAGTGTATTGGACTGAAGAGGATCTACTGTTCTTGTCAGTTTCCTAAGCAGAGTTGAACTAGATATGGCCCGTGTGTGTAGGAAGCACGGTTCTTTTGTTCTGAGCAAGCTCACTGTTCGGACCCTATAGGAAACACAGTAGAGTAGAAGTGTGACCTTTTCTCAAAGCAGAGCATGTTTCTTGTAAGGTGAGCTAGTGTTTGTTTCCCAGTCCTAAGTGGAGTTGAATAACATGCACTTTCTGGTCCTATGAGCAAGAGTTGTTTTCTGGTAAGAAGAGTCACTATTGTGCTCCCATTGCTGTACACAGTGCAAATAGCACTCGCGTCTGTTCCCAGCAAGTACAGTGTATTGGACTGAAGAGGACCTACTGTTCTCGTCAGTTTCCTAAGCAGAGTTGAACTAGATATGGCCGTGTGTGTAGGAAGCACAGATCTTTTGTTCTGAGCAAGCTCACTGTTCTGGTCCTATAGGAAACACAGTAGAGTAGAAGAGTGCTCTTTTCTCAAAAGCAGAGTGTGTTTCTTGTAAGGCGAGCTTGCGTTTGTTTCCCAGTCCTAAATGGAGTTGAATCACATGCAGTTTCTGGTTTTATGAGCAAGAGTTGTTTTGTGGTATGAAGAGTCACAATTGCGCTCCAATTGTCATACACAGTGCAAATAGCATTCGCGTCTGTTCCCAGCAAGTACATTGTATTGGACTGAAGAGGATCTACTGTTCTTGTCAGTTTCCTAAGGAGAATTGACCTAGATATGGCCGTGTGTGTAGGAAGCACAGTTGTTTTGTTCTGAGCAAGCTCACTGTTCTGGCGCTAGAGGAAACACAGTAGAGTAGAAGAGTGCTCCTTACTCAAAAGCAGAGTCTGTTACTTGTAAGGCGAGCTAGCATTTGTTTCCCAGTCCTAAATCGAGTTGAAATACACATGCAGTTTCTGGTCCTACGAGCGAGACTTGTTTTCTGGTAAGAAGAGTCAATTTTGCGCTCCCTTTGCCATACACAGTGCAAATAGCACTCGCGTCTGTTCCCAGCAAGTACAGTGTATTGGACTGAAGAGAGGCTACTGTTCTTGTCAGTTTCGTAAGCAGAATTGAACTAGATATGGCCCGTGTGTGTAGGAAGTACAGTTCTTTTGTTATGAGCAAGCTCACTGTTCTGGCCCTATAGGAAACACAGTAGAGTAGAGGAGTGCTCTTTTCTCAAAAGCTTAGTGTGTTTCTTGTAAGTCTAGCTAGCGTTTGTTTCCCAGTCCTAAATGGAGTTGAATCAAATGCAGTTTTTGGTCCTACGAGCAAGAGTTGTTTTCTGGTAAGAAGAGTCACTATTGCGCTCCCATTGCCATACACAGTGCAACTAGCACTCGCGTCTGTTCCCAGCAAGTACAGTGTATTGGACTGAAGAGGATCTACTGTTCTTGTCAGTTTCCTAAGCAGAGTTGAACTAGATATGGCCCGTGTGTGTAGGAAGCACAGTTCCTTTGTTCTGAGCAAACTCACTGTTCGCACCCCATAGGAAACACAGTAGAGTAGATGAGTGGCCTTTTCTCAGAAGCAGAATGTGTTTATTCTAAGGCGAGCTAGCGTTTGTTTCCCAGTCCTAAATGGAGTTGAATCACATGCAGTTTCTCCTCCTACCAGCAAGAGTTGTTTTCTGGTAGGAAGAGTCTCTATTGCGTTCCCATTGTCATACACAGGGCAAATAGCACTGGCGTCTATTCCCAGCATGTACAGTGTATTGGACTGAAGAGGATCTACTGTTCTTGTCAGTTTCCTAAGCAGAATTGAACTAGATATGGCCGTGTGTGTAGGAAGCACAGTTCTTTTGTTCTGAGTAAGCTCACTCTTCGGACCCCTTAGGAAACACTGTAGAGTAGAAGAGTGCTCTTTTCTCAAAAGCAGAGTGTGTTTCTTGTAAGGCGAGCTCGCGTTTGTTTCCCAGTCCTAAATGGAGTTGAATCACATGCAGTTTCTGGTCCTACGAGCAAGAGTTGTTTTCTGGTAAGAAGAGTCACTATTGCGCTCCCATTGTCATACACAGGGCAAATAGCACTTGCGTCTGTTCCCAGCATGTACAGTGTATTGGACTGAATTATATCTACTGTTCTTGTCAGTTTCCTAAGTAGAGTTGAACTAGATATAGTCGTTGTGTGTAGGAAGCACAGTTCTTTTGTTCTGAGGAAGCTCACTGTTCTGGCCCTATAAAAAACACAGTAGAGTAGAAGAGTGCTCTTTTCTCAAAAGCAGAGTGTGTTTCTTGTAAGGCAAGCAAGGGTTTGTTTCCAAGTCCTAAATGGAATTGAATCAAATGCAGTTTTTGGTCTTACGAGCAAGAGTTGTTTTCTGGTAAGAAGAGTCACTAATGCGCTCCCATTGCCATACACAGTGCATATAGCACTCGCGTCTGTTCCCACCAATTACAGTGTATTAGACTGAAGAGGAGCTACTGTTCTTGTCAGTTTCCTATGCAGAATTGAACTAGATATGGCCCGTGTCTAGGAAGCACAGTTCTTTCTTTCTGAGCAAGCTCACTGTTCTGGCCCTACAGGAAACACAGTAGAGAAGAAGAGTGCTCTTTTCTCAAAAGCAGAGTGTGTTTCTTGTAAGGCGAGCTAGCGTTTGTTTCCCAGTCCTAAAACAAAAGCAGAGTGTGTTTCTTGTAAGGCGAGCTAGCATTTGTTTCCCAGTCCTAAATGGAGTTGAATCACATGCAGTTTCTGATCCTACGAGCAAGAGTTGTTTTTGGTAAGAACAGTAACTATTGCGCTCCCTTTGTCATTCACAGTGCAAATAGCACTCGCGTCTGTTCCCAGCAAGTACAGTGTATTGGACTGAAGAGGATCTACTGTTCTCGTCAGTTTCCTAAGCAGAGTTGAACTAGATATGGCCGTGTGTGTAGGAAGCACAGTTCTTTTGTTCTGAGCAAGCTCACTGTTCTGGTCCTATAGGAATCACAGTAGAGTTGAAGAGTGCTCTTTTCTCAAAAGCAGAGTGTGTTTCTTGTAAGGCGAGCTTGCGTTTGTTTCCCAGTCCTAAATGGAGTTGAATCACATGCAGTTTCTGGTTTTATGAGCAAGAGTTGTTTTGTGGTTTGAAGAGTCACAATTGCGCTCCCATTGTCATACACAGTGCAAATAGCATTCGCGTCTGTTCCCAGCAAGTACATTGTATTGGACTGAAGAGGATCTACTGTTCTTGTCAGTTTCCTAAGGAGAATTGACCTAGATATGGCCGTGTGTGTAGGAAGCACATTTCTTTTGTTCTGAGCAAGCTCACTGTTCTGGCGCTAAAGGAAACACAGTAGAGTAGAAGAGTGCTCCTTCCTCAAAAGCAGAGTGTGTTACTTGTAAGGTGAGCTAGCATTTGTTTCCCAGTCATAAATGGAGTTGAATCACATGCAGGTTTTGGTCCTACGAGCAAGAGTTGCTTTCTGGTAAGGAAAGTCACTATTGCGCTCCCATTGCCATACACAGTGCAAATAGCACTGGCATCTGTTGCCAGCAAGTACAGTGTATTGGACTGAAGAGGAGCTACTTCTCTTGTCAGTTTCCTCAGCAGAGTTGAACTTGATATGGCCCGGGTGTAGGGAGCACAGTTCTTTTGTTCTGAGCAAGCTCTCTGTTTGGACCACATAGGAAACACAGTAGAGTAGAAGAATGCTCTTTTGTCAAAAGCAGAGTGTGTTTCTTGTAAGGCGAGCTATCGTTTGTTTCCCAGTCCTAAATCGAGTTGAAATACACATGCAGTTTCTGGTCCTACGAGCGAGAGTTGTTTTCTGGTAAGAAGAGTCCATTTTGTGCTCCCTTTGCCATACACAGTGCAAATAGCACTCGCGTCTGTTCCCAGCAAGTACAGTGTATTGGACTGAAGAGAGGCTACTGTTCTTGTCAGTTTCGTAAGCAGAATTGAACTAGATATAGCCCGTGAGTGTAGGAAGCACAGTTCTTTTGTTCTGAGCAAGCTCACTGTTCTGGCCCTACAGGAAACACAGTAGAGTAGAGGAGTGCTCTTTTCTCAAAAGCAGAGTGTGTTTCTTGTAAATCTAGCTAGCGTTTGTTTCCCAGTCCTAAATGGAGGTGAATCAAATGCAGTTTTTGGTCCTACGAGCAAGAGTTGTTTTCTGGTAAGAAGAGTCACTATTGCACTCCCATTGCCATACACAGTAAAAATAGCACTCGCGTCTGTTCCCAGCAAGTACAGTGTATTGGACTGAAGAGGAGCTACTGTTCTTGTCAGTTTCCTAAGCAGAGTTGAAGTAGATATGGCACGTGTGTGTAGGAAGCACAGTTCTTTTGTTCTGAGCAAGCTCACTGTTCTGGCCCTATAGGAAACACAGGAGAGTAGAAGAGTGCTCTTTTCTCAAAGGCAGAAACTGTTTCTTGTAAGGCGAACTAGTGTTTGTTTCCCAGTTCTAAATGGAGTTGAATCACATGCAGTTTCTGGTCCTATGAGCAAGAGTTGTTTTCTGGTAAGAAGAGTCACTATTGCGCTCCCATTGCCATACACAGTGCAAATCGCACTGGCGTTTGTTCCCAGCATGTACAGTGTATTGGACTGAAGAGGATCTACTGTTCTTGTCAGTTTACTAAGCAGAATTGAACGAAATATGGCCGTGTGTAGGAAGCACAGTTCTTTTGTTCTGAGCAAGCTCACTGTTCTGGCGCTCTAGGAAACACAGTAGAGTAGAAGAGTGCTGTTTTCTCAAAAGCAGAGTGTGTTTCTTGTAAGGCGAGCTAGCGTTTGTTTCCAAGTCCTAAATGGAGTTGAATCACATGCAGTTTCTCTTCCTACAGGCAAGAGTTGTTTTCTGGTAAGGAAAGTCACTATTGCGCTCCCATTGCCATACACAGTGCAAATAGCACTCACGTCTGTTCGAAGCAAGTACAGTGTATTGGACTGAAGAGGAGCTACTGTTCTCGTCAGTTTCCAAAGCAGAGTTGAAGTAGATATGGCCCGTGTGTGTAGGAAGCACAGTTCTTTTGTTCTGAGAAAGCTCACTGTTCTGGCCATATAGGAAACACAGTAGAGTAGCAGAGTGCTCTTTTCTAAAACACAGAGTGTGTTTCATGTCAGGCGAGCCAGCGTTTGTTTCCCAGTCCTAAATGGAGCTGAATCACATGCAGTTTCTGGTCCTAAGAGCAAGAGTTGTTTTCTGGTAAGAAGAGTCACTGATGTGCTCCCATTGCTGTTCTCAGTGCAAATAGCACTCGCGTCTGTTCCCAGCAAGTACAGTGTATTGGACTGAAGAGGAGCTACTGTTCTTGTCAGTTTCCTAAGCAGAGTTGAACTAGATATGGCCCGTGTGTGTAGGAAGCACAGTTCTTTTGTTCTGAGCAAGCTCACTGTTCTGGCCCTATAGGAAACACATTAGAGTAGAAGAGTGCTCTTTTCTCAAAAGCAGAGTGTGTTTCTTGTAAGACCAGCTAGGGTTTGTTTCCCAGTCCTAAATGGAGTTGAATCAAATGCAGTTGTTGGTCTTACGAGCAAGAGTTGTTTTCTGGTAAGAAGAGTCACTAATGCGCTCCCATTGCCATACACAGTGCAAATAGCACTCGCGTCTGTTCCCAGCAATTACAGTGTATTGGACTGAAGAGGATCTACTGTTCTTGTCAGTTTCCTATGCAGAATTGAACTAGATATGGCCCGTGTCTAGGAAGCACAGTTCTTTTGTTCTGAGCAAGCTCACTGTTCTGGCCCTACAGGAAACACAGTAGAGTAGAAGAGTGCTCTTTTCTCAAAAGCAGAGTGTGTTTCTTGTAAGGCGAGCTAGCGTTTGTTTCCCAGTCCTAAATCGAGTTGAATCACATGCAGTTTCTGATCCTACGAGCAAGAGTTGTTTTTGGTAAGAAGAGTCACTATTGTGCTCCCTTTGTCATTCACAGTGCAAATAGCACTGGCGTCTGTTCCCAGCAAGTACAGTGTATTGGACTGAAGAGGATCTACTGTTCTTGTCAGTTTCCTACGCAGAGTTGAACTAGATATGGCCCGTGTGTGTAGGAAACACGGTTCTTTTGTTCTGAGCAAGCTCACTGTTCGGACCCTATAGGAAACACAGTAGAGTAGAAGTGTGACCTTTTCTCAAAGCAGAGCATGTTTCTTGTAAGGTGAGCTAGTGTTTGTTTCCCAGTCCTAAGTGGAGTTGAATAACATGCAGTTTCTGGTCCTATGAGCAAGAGTTGTTTTCTGGTAAGAAGAGTCACTATTGTGCTCCCATTGCTGTACACAGTGCAAATAGCACTCGCGTCTGTTCCCAGCAAGTACAGTGTATTGGACTGAAGAGGATCTACTGTTCTCGTCAGTTTCCTAAGCAGAGTTGAACTAGATATGGCCGTGTGTGTAGGAAGCACAGATCTTTTGTTCTGAGCAAGCTCACTGTTCTGGTCCTATAGGAAACACAGTAGAGTAGAAGAGTGCTCTTTTCTCAAAAGCAGAGTGTGTTTCTTGTAAGGCGAGCTTGCGTTTGTTTCCCAGTCCTAAATGGAGTTGAATCACATGCAGTTTCTGGTTTTATGAGCAAGAGTTGTTTTGTGGTATGAAGAGTCACAATTGCGCTCCCATTGTCATACACAGTGCAAATAGCATTCGCGTCTGTTCCCAGCAAATACATTGTATTGGACTGAAGAGGATCTACTGTTCTTGTCAGTTTCCTAAGGAGAATTGACATAGATATGGCCGTGTGTGTAGGAAGCACAGTTCTTTTGTTCTGAGCAAGCTCACTGTTCTGGCCCTATAGGAAACACAGTAGAGTAGAAGAGTGCTCCTTACTCAAAAGCAGAGTCTGTTACTTGTAAGGCGAGCTAGCATTTGTTTCCCAGTCCTAAATGGAGTTGAATCACATGCAGGTTTTGGTCCTACGAGCAAGAGTTGCTTTCTGGTAAGGAAAGTCACTATTGCGCTCCCAATGCCATACACAGTGCAAATAGCACTGGCATCTGTTGCCAGCAAGTACAGTGTATTGGACTGAAGAGGAGCTACTTCTCTTGTCAGTTTCCACAGCAGAGTTGAACTAGATATGGCCCGGGTGTAGGAAGCACAGTTCTTTTGTTCTGAGCAAGTTCTCTGTTTGGACCCCATAGGAAACACAGTAGAGTAGAAGAGTGCTCTTTTGTCAAAAGCAGAGTGTGTTTCTTGTAAGGCAAGCTAGCGTTTGTTTCCCAGTCCTAAATCGAGTTGAAATACACATGCAGTTTCTGGTCCTACGAGCGAGACTTGTTTTCTGGTAAGAAGAGTCCATTTTGCGCTCCCTTTGCCATACACAGTGCAAATAGCACTCGCGTCTGTTCCCAGCAAGTACAGTGTATTGGACTGAAGAGAGGCTACTGTTCTTGTCAGTTTCGTAAGCAGAATTGAACTAGATATGGCCCGTGTGTGTAGGAAGCACAGTTCTTTTGTTCTGAGCAAGCTCACTGTTCTGGCCCTATAGGAAAGAAAGTAGAGTAGAGGAGTGCTCTTTTCTCAAAAGCAGAGTGTGTTTCTTGTAAGTCTAGCTAGGGTTTGTTTCCCAGTCCTAAATGGAGTTGAATCAAATGCAGTTTTTGGTCCTACGAGCAAGAGTTGTTTTCTGGTAAGAAGAGTCACTATTGCGCTCCCATTGCCATACACAGTGCAACTAGCACTCGCGTCTGTTCCCAGCAAGTACAGTGTATTGGACTGAAGAGGATCTACTGTTCTTGTCAGTTTCCTAAGCAGAGTTGAGCTAGATATGGCCCGTGTGTGTAGGAAGCACGGTTCTTTTGTTCTGAGCAAGCTCACTGTTCGGACCCTATAGGAAACACAGTAGAGTAGAAGTGTGACCTTTTCTCAAAGCAGAGCGTGTTTCTTGTAAGGCGAGCTAGCATTTGTTTCCCAGTCCTAAGTGGAGTTGAATAACATGCAGTTTCTGGTCCTATGTTCAAGAGTTGTTTTCTGGTAAGAAGAGTCACTGTTGTACTCCCATTGCTGTACACAGTGCAAATAGCACTCGCGTCTGTTCCCAGCAAGTACAGTGTATTGGACTGAAGAGGAGCTACTGTTCTTGTCAGTTTCCTAAGCAGAGTTGAACTAGATATGGCCCGTGTGTGTAGGAAGCACAGTTCTTTTGTTCTGAGCAAGCTCACTGTTCTGGCCCTATAGGAAACACAGTAGAGTAGAGGAGTGCTCTTTTCTCAAAAGCAGAGTGTGTTTCTTGTAAGTCTAGCTAGCGTTTGTTTCCCAGTCCTAAATGGAGTTGAATCAAATGCAGTTTTTGGTCCTACGAGCAAGAGTTGTTTTCTGGTAAGAAGAGTCACTATTGTGCTCCCATTGCCATACACAGTAAAAATAGCACTCGCGTCTGTTCCCAGCAAATACAGTGTATTGGACTGAAGAGGAGCTACTGTTCTTGTCAGTTTCCTAAGCAGAGTTGAACTAGATATGGCACGTGTGTGTAGGAAGCACAGTTCTTTTGTTCTGAGCAAGCTCACTGTTCTGGCCCTATAGGAAACACAGTAGAGTAGAAGAGTGCTCTTTTCTCAAAAGCAGAAAGTGTTTCTTGTAAGGCGAGCTAGTGTTTGTTTCCCAGTTCTAAATAGAGTTGAATCACATGCAGTTTCTGGTCCTACCAGCAAGAGTTGTTTTCTGGTAAGAAGAGTCACTATTGCCCTCCCATTGCCATACACAGTGCAAATCGCACTGGCGTCTGTTCCCAGCATGTACAGTGTATTGGACTGAAGAGGATCTACTGTTCTTGTCAGTTTACTAAGCAGAATTGAACGAAATATGGCCGTGTGTAGGAAGCACAGTTCTTTTGTTCTGAGCAAGCTCTCTGTTTGGACCACATAGGAAACACAGTAGAGTAGAAGAATGCTCTTTTGTCAAAAGCAGAGTGTGTTTCTTGTAAGGCGAGCTATCCTTTGTTTCCCAGTCCTAAATCGAGTTGAAATACACATGCAGTTTCTGGTCCTACGAGCGAGAGTTGTTTTCTGGTAAGAAGAGTCCATTTTGTGCTCACTTTGCCATACACAGTGCAAATAGCACTCGCGTCAGTTCCCAGCAAGTACAGTGTATTGGACTGAAGAGAGGCTACTGTTCTTGTCAGTTTCGTAAGCAGAATTGAACTAGATATAGCCCGTGTGTGTAGGAAGCACAGTTCTTTTGTTCTGAGCAAGCTCACTGTTCTGGCCCTATAGGAAACACAGTAGAGTAGAGGAGTGCTCTTTTCTCAAAAGAAGAGTGTGTTTCTTGTAAGTCTAGCTAGCGTTTGTTTCCCAGTCCTAAATGGAGGTGAATCAAATGCAGTTTTTGGTCCTATGAGCAAGTGTTGTTTTCTGGTAAGAAGAGTCACTATTGCGCTCCCATTGCCATACACAGTAAAAATAGCACTCGCTTCTGTTCCCAGCAAGTACAGTGTATTGGACTGAAGAGGAGCTACTGTTCTTGTCAGTTTCCTAAGCAGAGTTGAAGTAGATATGGCACGTGTGTGTAGGAAGCACAGTTCTTTTGTTCTGAGCAAGCTCACTGTTCTGGCCCTATAGGAAACACAGGAGAGTAGAAGAGTGCTCTTTTCTCAAAGGCAGAAACTGTTTCTTGTAAGGCGAACTAGTGTTTGTTTCCCAGTTCTAAATGGAGTTGAATCACATGCAGTTTCTGGTCCTATGAGCAAGAGTTGTTTTCTGGTAAGAAGAGTCACTATTGTGCTCCCATTGCCATACACAGTGCAAATCGCACTGGCGTTTGTTCCCAGCATGTACAGTGTATTGGACGGAAGAGGATCTACTGTTCTTGTCAGTTTACTAAGCAGAATTGAACGAAATATGGCCGTGTGTAGGAAGCACAGTTCTTTTGTTCTGAGCAAGCTCACTGTTCTGGTGCTCTAGGAAACACAGTAGAGTAGAAGAGTGCTGTTTTCTCAAAAGCAGAGTGTGTTTCTTGTAAGGTGAGCTAGCATTTGTTTCCAAGTCCTAAATGGAGTTGAATCACATGCAGTTTCTCTTCCTACAGGCAAGAGTTGTTTTCTGGTAAGGAAAGTCACTATTGCGCTCCCATTGCCATACACAGTGCAAATAGCACTCGCGTCAGTTCCCAGCAAGTACAGTGTATTGGACTGAAGAGAGGCTACTGTTCTTGTCACTTTCGTAAGCAGAATTGAACTAGATATAGCCCGTGTGTGTAGGAAGCACAGTTCTTTTGTTCTGAGCAAGCTCACTGTTCTGGCCCTATAGGAAACACAGTAGAGTAGAGGAGTGCTCTTTTCTCAAAAGCAGAGTGTGTTTCTTGTAAGTCTAGCTAGCGTTTGTTTCCCAGTCCTAAATGGAGGTGAATGAAATGCAGTTTTTGGTCCTATGAGCAAGTGTTGTTTTCTGGTAAGAAGAGTCACTATTGCGCTCCCATTGCCATACACAGTAAAAATAGCACTCGCTTCTGTTCCCAGCAAGTACAGTGTATTGGACTGAAGAGGAGCTACTGTTCTTGTCAGTTTCCTAAGCAGAGTTGAAGTAGATATGGCACGTGTGTGTAGGAAGCACAGTTCTTTTGTTCTGAGCAAGCTCACTGTTCTGGCCCTATAGGAAACACAGGAGAGTAGAAGAGTGCTCTTTTCTCAAAGGCAGAAACTGTTTCTTGTAAGGCGAACTAGTGTTTGTTTCCCAGTTCTAAATGGAGTTGAATCACATGCAGTTTCTGGTCCTATGAGCAAGAGTTGTTTTCTGGTAAGAAGAGTCACTATTGTGCTCCCATTGCCATACACAGTGCAAATCGCACTGGCGTTTGTTCCCAGCATGTACAGTGTATTGGACGGAAGAGGATCTACTGTTCTTGTCAGTTTACTAAGCAGAATTGAACGAAATATGGCCGTGTGTAGGAAGCACAGTTCTTTTGTTCTGAGCAAGCTCACTGTTCTGGCGCTATAGGAAACACAGTAGAGTAGAAGAGTGCTGTTTTCTCAAAAGCAGAGTGTGTTTCTTGTAAGGTGAGCTAGCATTTGTTTCCAAGTCCTAAATGGAGTTGAATCACATGCAGTTTCTCTTCCTACAGGCAAGAGTTGTTTTCTGGTAAGGAAAGTCACTATTGCGCTCCCATTGCCATACAAGGTGCAAATAGCACTCGCATCTGTTCCCAGCAAGTACAGTGTATTGGACTGAAGAGGAGCTACTGTTCATGTTATTTTCCTAAGCAGAGTTGAATTAGATATGGCGTGAGTGTGTAGGAAGCACAGTTCTTTTGTTCTCAGCAAGCTCACTGTTCGGACCCCATAGAAAACACAGTAGAGTAGAAGAGTGCTCTTTACTCAAAAAGAAGAATGTGTTTCTTGTAAGGCGAGCTAGTGTTTGTTTCCCAGTCCTAAATGGAGTTGAATCACATACAGTTTTTGGTCCTACGAGCAAGAGTTGTTTTTTGGTAAGGAAAGTCACTATTGTGCTCCATTTCCATACACAGTGCAAATAGCACTCACGTCTGTTCGAAGCAAGTACAGTGTATTGGACTGAAGAGGAGCTACTGTTCTCGTCAGTTTCCAAAGCAGAGTTGAAGTAGATATGGCCCGTGTGTGTAGGAAGCACAGTTCTTTTGTTCTGAGAAAGCTCACTGTTCTGGCCATATAGGAAACACAGTAGAGTAGCAGAGTGCTCTTGTCTAAAAAACAGAGTGTGTTTCATGTCAGGCGAGCCAGCGTTTGTTTCCCAGTCCTAAATGGAGCTGAATCACATGCAGTTTCTGGTCCTAAGAGCAAGAGTTGTTTTCTGGTAAGAAGGGTCACTATTGTGCTCCCATTGCCATACACAGTGCAACTAGCACTCGCGTCTGTTCCCAGCAAGTACAGTGTATTGGACTGAAGAGGATCTACTGTTCTTGTCAGTTTCCTAAGCAGAGTTGAACTAGATATGGCCCGTGTGTGTAGGAAGCACGGTTCTTTTGTTCTGAGCAAGCTCACTGTTCGGACCCTATAGGAAACACAGTAGAGTAGAAGTGTGACCTTTTCTCAAAGCAGAGCGTGTTTCTTGTAAGGGGAGCTAGCATTTGTTTCCCAGTCCTAAGTGGAGTTGAAAAACATGCAGTTTCTGGTCCTATGAGCAAGAGTTGTTTTCTGGTAAGAAGAGTCACTGTTGTGCTCCCATTGCTGTACACAGTGCAAATAGCACTCGCGTCTGTTCCCAGCAAGTACAATGTATTGGACTGAAGAGGATCTACTGTTCTCGTCAGTTTACTAAGCAGAGTTGAACTAGATATGGCCGTGTGTTTAGGAAGCACAGTTCTTTTGTTCTGAGCAAGCTCACTGTTCTGGCCCTATAGGAAACACAGTAGAGTACAAGAGTGCTCTTTTCTCAAAAGCAGAGTGTGTTTCTTGTAAGGCGAGCTAGCATTTGTTTCCAAGTCCTAAATGGAGTTGAATCACATGCAGTTTCTGGTCCTACACGCAAGAGTTGTTTTCTGGTAAGGAAAGTCACTATTGTGCTCCCATTGCCATACACAGTGCAAATAGCACTGGCATCTGTTCCCAGCAAGTACAGTGTATTGGACTGAAGAGGAGCTACTGTTCATGTCATTTTCCTAAGCAGAGTTGAATTAGATATGGCGTGAGTGTGTAGGAAGCACAGTTCTTTTGTTCTCAGCAAGATCACTGTTCGGACCCCATAGAAAACACAGTAGAGTAATAGAGTGCTCTTTACTCAAAAAGAAGAGTGTGTTTCTTGTAAGGCGAGCTAGTGTTTGTTTCCCAGTCCTAAATGGAGTTGAATCACATGCAGTTTTTGGTCCTACGAGCAAGAGTTGTTTTTTGGTAAGGAAAGTCACTATTGGGATCCATTTCCATGCACAGTGCAAATAGCACTCACGTCTGTTCGAAGCAAGTACAGTGTATTGGACTGAAGAGGAGCTACTGTTCTCGTCAGTTTCCAAAGCAGAGTTGAACTAGATATGGCCCGTGTGTGTAGGAAGCACAGTTCTTTTGTTCTGAGAATGCTCACTGTTCTGTCCCTATAGGAAACACAGTAGAGTAGAAGAGTGCTCTTTTCTAAAAAACAGAGTGTGTTTCATGTCAGGCGAGCTAGCGTTTGTTTCCCAGTCCTAAATGGAGCTGAATTACATGCAGTTTCTGGTCCTAGGAGCAAGAGCTGTTTTCTGGTAAGAAGAGTCACTGTTGTGCTCCCATTGCTGTTCTCAGTGCAAATAGCACTGGCGTCTGTTCCCAGCAAGTACAGTGTATTGGACTGAAGAGGAGCTACTGTTCTTGTCAGTTTCCTAAGCAGAGTTGAACTAGATATGGCCTGTGTGTGTAGGAAGCACAGTTCTTTTGTTCTGAGCAAGCTCACTGTTCTGGCCCTATAGGAAACACAGTAGAGTAGAAGAGTGCTCTTTTCTCAAAAGCAGAGTGTGTTTCTTGTAAGACAAGCTAGTGTTTGTTTCCCAGTCCTAAATGGAGTTGAATCAAATGCAGTTGTTGGTCTTACGAGCAAGAGTTGTTTTCTGGTAAGAAGAGTCACTAATGCGCTCCCATTGCCATACACAGTGCAAATAGCACTCGCGTCTGTTCCCAGCAATTACAGTGTATTGGACTGAAGAGGAGCTACTGTTCTTGTCAGTTTCCTATGCAGAATTGAACTAGATATGGCCCGTGTCTAGGAAGCACAGTTCTTTTGTTCTGAGCAAGCTCACTGTTCTGGCCCTACAGCAAACACAGTAGAGTAGAAGAGTGCTCTTTTCTCAAAAGCAGAGTGTGTTTCTTGTAAGGCGAGCTAGCATTTGTTTCCAAGTCCTAAATGGAGTTGAATCACATGCAGTTTCTGGTCCGACATGCAAGAGTTGTTTTCTGGTAAGGAAAGTCACTATTGTGCTCCCATTGCCATACACAGTGCAAATAGCACTGGCATCTGTTCCCAGCAAGTACAGTGTATTGGACTGAAGAGGAGCTACTGTTCATGTCATTTTCCTAAGCAGAGTTGAATTAGATATGGCGTGAGTGTGTAGGAAGCACAGTTCTTTTGTTCTCAGCAAGATCACTGTTCGGACCCCATAGAAAACACAGTAGATTAATAGAGTGCTCTTTACTCAAAAAGAAGAGTGTGTTTCTTGTAAGGCGAGCTAGTGTTTGTTTCCCAGTCCTAAATGGAGTTGAATCACATGCAGTTTTTGGTCCTACGAGCAAGAGTTGTTTTTTGGTAAGGAAAGTCACTATTGGGATCCATTTCCATACACAGTGCAAATAGCACTCACGTCTGTTCGAAGCAAGTACAGTGTATTGGACTGAAGAGGAGCTACTGTTCTCGTCAGTTTCCAAAGCAGAGTTGAACTAGATATGGCCCGTGTGTGTAGGAAGCACAGTTCTTTTGTTCTGAGAATGCTCACTGTTCGGGCCCTATAGGAAACACAGTAGAGTAGAAGAATGCTCTTTTCTAAAAAACAGAGTGTGTTTCATGTCAGGCGAGCTAGCGTTTGTTTCCCAGTCCTAAATGGAGCTGAATTACATGCAGTTTCTGGTCCTAGGAGCAAGAGTTGTTTTCTGGTAAGAAGAGTCACTATTATGCTCCCATTGTCATACACAGGGCAAATAGCACTGGCGTCTGTTCCCAGCATGTACAGTGTATTGGACTGAAGAGGAGCTACTGTTCTTGTCAGGTTCCTAAGTAGAGTTGAACTAGATATGGCCCGTGTGTGTAGGAAGCACAGTTCTTTTGTTCTCAGCAAGCTCACTGTTCGGACCCCATAGGAAACACAGTAGAGTAGATGTGTGCCCTATTCTCAAAAGCCGAGCGTGTTTCTTGTAAGGCGAGCTAGCGTTTGTTTCCCAGTCCTAAATGGAGGTGAATCAAATGCAGTTTTTGGTCCTACGAGCAAGAGTTGTTTTCTGGTAAGAAGAGTCACTATTGCGCTCCCATTGCCATACACAGTAAAAATAGCACTCGCTTCTGTTCCCAGCAAGTACAGTGTATTGGACTGAAGAGGAGCTACTGTTCTTGTCAGTTTCCTAAGCAGAGTTGAAGTAGATATGGCACGTGTGTGTAGGAAGCACAGTTCTTTTGTTCTGAGCAAGCTCACTGTTCTGGCCCTATAGGAAACACAGGAGAGTAGAAGAGTGCTCTTTTCTCAAAGGCAGAAACTGTTTCTTGTAAGGCGAACTAGTGTTTGTTTCCCAGTTCTAAATGGAGTTGAATCACATGCAGTTTCTGGTCCTATGAGCAAGAGTTGTTTTCTGGTAAGAAGAGTCACTATTGTGCTCCCATTGCTGTACACAGTGCAAATAGCACTCGCGTCTGTTCCCAGCAAGTACAGTGTATTGGACTGAAGAGGATCTACTGTTCTCGTCAGTTTCCTAAGCAGAGTTGAACTAGATATGGCCGTGTGTGTAGGAAGCACAGATCTTTTGTTCTGAGAATGCTCACTGTTCGGGCCCTATAGGAAACACAGTAGAGTAGAAGAATGCTCTTTTCTAAAAAACAGAGTGTGTTTCATGTCAGGCGAGCTAGCGTTTGTTTCCCAGTCCTAAATGGAGCTGAATTACATGCAGTTTCTGGTCCTAGGAGCAAGAGTTGTTTTCTGGTAAGAAGAGTCACTATTATGCTCCCATTGTCATACACAGGGCAAATAGCACTGGCGTCTGTTCCCAGCATGTACAGTGTATTGGACTGAAGAGGAGCTACTGTTCTTGTCAGGTTCCTAAGTAGAGTTGAACTAGATATGGCCCGTGTGTGTAGGAAGCACAGTTCTTTTGTTCTCAGCAAGCTCACTGTTCGGACCCCATAGGAAACACAGTAGAGTAGATGTGTGCCCTATTCTCAAAAGCCGAGCGTGTTTCTTGTAAGGCGAGCTAGCGTTTGTTTCCCAGTCCTAAATGGAGGTGAATCAAATGCAGTTTTTGGTCCTACGAGCAAGAGTTGTTTTCTGGTAAGAAGAGTCACTATTGCGCTCCCATTGCCATACACAGTAAAAATAGCACTCGCTTCTGTTCCCAGCAAGTACAGTGTATTGGACTGAAGAGGAGCTACTGTTCTTGTCAGTTTCCTAAGCAGAGTTGAAGTAGATATGGCACGTGTGTGTAGGAAGCACAGTTCTTTTGTTCTGAGCAAGCTCACTGTTCTGGCCCTATAGGAAACACAGGAGAGTAGAAGAGTGCTCTTTTCTCAAAGGCAGAAACTGTTTCTTGTAAGGCGAACTAGTGTTTGTTTCCCAGTTCTAAATGGAGTTGAATCACATGCAGTTTCTGGTCCTATGAGCAAGAGTTGTTTTCTGGTAAGAAGAGTCACTATTGTGCTCCCATTGCTGTACACAGTGCAAATAGCACTCGCGTCTGTTCCCAGCAAGTACAGTGTATTGGACTGAAGAGGATCTACTGTTCTCGTCAGTTTCCTAAGCAGAGTTGAACTAGATATGGCCGTGTGTGTAGGAAGCACAGATCTTTTGTTCTGAGCAAGCTCACTGTTCTGGTCCTATAGGAAACACAGTAGAGTAGAAGAGTGCTCTTTTCTCAAAAGCAGAGTGTGTTTCTTGTAAGGCTAGCTTGCGTTTGTTTCCCAGTCCTAAATGGAGTTGAATCACATGCAGTTTCTGGTTTTATGAGCAAGAGTTGTTTTCTGGTATGAAGAGTCACAATTGCGCTCCAATTGTCATACACAGTGCAAATAGCATTCGCGTCTGTTCCCAGCAAGTACATTGTATTGGACTGAAGAGGATCTACTGTTCTTGTCAGTTTCCTAAGGAGAATTGACCTAGATATGGCCGTGTGTGTAGGAAGCACAGTTCTTTTGTTCTGAGCAAGCTCACTGTTCTGGCGCTAAAGGAAACACAGTAGAGTAGAAGAGTGCTCCTTACTCAAAAGCAGAGTGTGTTACTTGTAAGGCGAGCTAGCATTTGTTGCCCAGTCCTAAATGGAGTTGAATCACATGCAGGTTTTGGTCCTACGAGCAAGAGTTGCTTTCTGGTAAGGAAAGTCACTATTGCGCTCCCATTGCCATACACAGTGCAAATAGCACTGGCATCTGTTGCCAGCAAGTACAGTGTATTGGACTGAAGAGGAGCTACTTCTCTTGTCAGTTTCCTCAGCAGAGTTGAACTAGATATGGCCCGGGTGTAGGAAGCACAGTTCTTTTGTTCTGAGCAAGTTCTCTGTTTGGACCCCATAGGAAACACAGTAGAGTAGAAGAGGGCTCTTTGTCAAAAGCAGAGTATGTTTCTTGTAAGGCAAGCTAGCGTTTGTTTCCCAGTCCTAAATGGAGTTGAAATACACATGCAGTTTCTGGTCCTACGAGCGAGACTTGTTTTCTGGTAAGAAGAGTCCATTTTGCGCTCCCTTTGCCATACACAGTGCAAATAGCACTCGCGTCTGTTCCCAGCAAGTACACTGTATTGGACTGAAGAGAGGCTACTGTTCTTGTCAGTTTCGTAAGCAGAATTGAACTAGATATGGCCCGTGTGTGTAGGAAGCACAGTTCTTTTGTTCTGAGCAAGCTCACTGTTCTGGCCCTATAGGAAACACAGTAGAGTAGAGGAGTGCTCTTTTCTCAAAACAGAGCGTGTTTCTTGTAAGTCTAGCTAGTGTTTGTTTCCCAGTCCTAAATGGAGTTGAATCAAATGCAGTTTTTGGTCCTACGAGCAAGAGTTGTTTTCTGGTAAGAAGAGTCACTATTGTGCTCCCATTGCCATACACAGTAAAAATAGCACTCGCGTCTGTTCCCAGCAAGTACAGTGTATTGGACTGAAGAGGAGCTACTGTTCTTGTCAGTTTCCTAAGCAGAGTTGAACTAGATATGGCACGTGTGTGTAGGAAGCACAGTTCTTTTGTTCTGAGCAAGCTCACTGTTCTGGCCCTATAGGAAACACAGTAGAGTAGAAGAGTGCTCTTTTCTCAAAAGCAGAAAGTGTTTCTTGTAAGGCGATCTAGTGTTTGTTTCCCAGTTCTAAATGGAGTTGAATCACATGGAGTTTCTGGTCCTATGAGCAAGAGTTGTTTTCTGGTAAGAAGAGTCACTATTGCCCTCCCATTGCCATACACAGTGCAAATCGCACTGGCGTCTATTCCCAGCATGTACAGTGTATTGGACTGAAGAGGATCTACTGTTCTCGTCAGTTTACTAAGCAGAATTGAACGAAATATGGCCGTGTGTAGGAAGCACAGTTCTTTTGTTCTCAGCAAGCTCACTGTTCTGGCGCTATAGGAAACACAGTAGAGTAGAAGAGTGCTCTTTTCTCAAAAGCAGAGTGTGTTTCTTGTAAGGCAAGCTAGGGTTTGTTTCCCAGTCCTAAATGGAGTTGAATCAAATGCAGTTTTTGGTCTTACAAGCAAGAGTTTTTTTCTGGTAAGAAGAGTCACTAATGCGCTCCTATTGCCATACACAGTGCAAATAGCACTCGCGTCTGTTCCCAGCAAATACAGTGTATTGGACTGAAGAGGAGCTACTGTTCTTGTCAGTTTCCTATGCAGAATTGAACTAGATATGGCCCGTGTCTAGGAAGCACAGTTCTTTTGTTCTGAGCAAGCTCACTGTTCTGGCCCTATAGGAAACACAGTAGAGTAGAAGAGTGCTCTTTTCTAAAAAACAGAGTGTGTATCATGTCAGGCGAGCTAGCGTTTGTTTCCCAGTCCTAAATGGAGCTGAATCACATGCAGATTCTGGTCCTAGGAGCAAGAGTTGTTTTCTGGTAAGAAGAGTCAATAATGCGCTCCCATTGCCATACACAGTGCAAATAGCACTCGCGTCTGTTCCCAGCAAATACAGTGTATTGGACTGAAGAGGAGCTACTGTTCTTGTCAGTTTCCTATGCAGAATTGAACTAGATATGGCCCGTGTCTAGGAAGCACAGTTGTTTTGTTCTGAGCAAGCTCACTGTTCTGGCCCTACAGGAAACACAGAAGAGTAGAAGTGTGACCTTTTCTCAAAGCAGAGCGTGTTTCTTGTAAGGCGAGCTAGCCTTTGTTTCCCAGTCCTAAGTGGAGTTGAATAACATGCAGTTTTTGGTCCTATGAGCAAGAGTTGTTTTCTGGTAAGAAGAGTCACTGTTGTGCTCCCATTGCTGTACACAGTGCAAATAGCACTCGCGTCTGTTCCCAGCAAGTACAGTGTATTGGACTGAAGAGGATCTACTGTTCTCGTCAGTTTCCTAAGCAGAGTTGAACGAGATATGGCCCGTGTGTGTAGGAAGCACAGTTCTTTTGTTCTGAGCAAGCTCACTGTTCTGGCCCTATAGGAAACACAGGAGAGTAGAAGAGTGCTCTTTTCTCAAAGGCAGAAACTGTTTCTTGTAAGGCGAACTAGTGTTTGTTTCCCAGTTCTAAATGGAGTTGAATCACATGCAGTTTCTGGTCCTATGAGCAAGAGTTGTTTTCTGGTAAGAAGAGTCACTATTGTGCTCCCATTGCCATACACAGTGCAAATCGCACTGGCGTTTGTTCCCAGCATGTACAGTGTATTGGACGGAAGAGGATCTACTGTTCTTGTCAGTTTACTAAGCAGAATTGAACGAAATATGGCCGTGTGTAGGAAGCACAGTTCTTTTGTTCTGAGCAAGCTCACTGTTCTGGCGCTATAGGAAACACAGTAGAGTAGAAGAGTGCTGTTTTCTCAAAAGCAGAGTGTGTTTCTTGTAAGGCGAGCTAGCGTTTGTTTCCAAGTCCTAAATGGAGTTGAATCACATGCAGTTTCTCTTCCTACAGGCAAGAGTTGTTTTCTGGTAAGGAAAGTCACTATTGCGCTCCCATTGCCATACAAGGTGCAAATAGCACTCGCATCTGTTCCCAGCAAGTACAGTGTATTGGACTGAAGAGGAGCTACTGTTCATGTCATTTTCCTAAGCAGAGTTGAATTAGATATGGCGTGAGTGTGTAGGAAGCACAGTTCTTTTGTTCTCAGCAAGATCACTGTTCGGACCCCATAGAAAACACAGTAGAGTAATAGAGTGCTCTTTACTCAAAAAGAAGAGTGTGTTTCTTGTAAGGTGAGCTAGTGTTTGTTTCCCAGTCCTAAATGGAGTTGAATCACATGCAGTTTTTGGTCGTACACGCAAGAGTTGCTTTCAAGTAAGGAAAGACACTATTGCGCTCCTATTGCCAAACACAGTGCAAATAGCACTCGCATCTGTTCTCAGCAAGTACAGTGTATTGGACTGAAGAGGAGCTAATTCTCTTGTCAGTTTCCTAAGCAGAGTTGAACTAGATATGGCCCGGATGTAGGAAGCACAGTTCTTTTGTTCTGAGCAAGCTCTCTGTTCGGACCGCATAAGAAACACAGTAGAGTAGAAGAGTGCTCTTTTCTCAAAAGCAGAGTGTGTTTCTTGTAAGGCGAGCTCGCGTTTGTTTCCCAGTCCTAAAAGGAGTTGAATCCCATGCAGTTTCTGGTCCTAAGAGCAAGAGATGTTTTCTGGTAAGAAGAGTCACTATTGTGCTCCCTTTGCCATACACAGTGCAAATAGACCTGGCGTCTATTCTGAGCAAGTACAGTGTATTGGACTGAAGAGGAGCTACTGTTCTTGTCAGTTTCCTAAGCATAGTTGAACTAGATATGGCCCGTGTGTAGGAAGCACAGTTCTTTTGTTCTGAGCAAGCTCACTGTTCTGGCACTACAGGAAACACAGTAGACTAGAAGAGTGCTCTTTTCTCAAAAGCAGAATGTGTTTCTTGTAAGGCGAGCTAGTGTTTGTTTCCCAGCCCTAAATGGAGTTGAATCACATGGAGTTTCTGGTCCTACGAGCAAGAGTTGTTTTCTGGTAAGAAGAGTCACTATTGCGCTCCCATTGCCATACACAGTGCAAATCGCACTGCTGTCTGTTCCCAGCAAGTACAGTGTATTGGAATGAAGAGGAGCTACTGTTCTCGTCAGTTACCAAAGCAGAGATGAACTAGATATCGCCCGTGTGTGTAGGAAGCACAGTTCTTTTGTTCTGAGCAAGCTCACTGTTCTGGCCCTATAGGAAACACAGTAGAGTAGAAAAGTGCTCTTTTCTAAAAAGCAGAGTGTGTTTCTTGTAAGGCGAGCTAGCGTTTGTTTCCCAGTCCTAAATGGAGCTGAATCACATGCAGTTTCTGGTCCTAAGAGCAAGAGTTGTTTTCTGGTAAGAAGAGTCACTATTGCGCTCCCTTTGCCATACACAGTGCAAATAGCCCTCGCGTCTGTTCCCAGCAAGTACAGTGTATTGGTCTGATGAGGAGCTACTTCTCTTGTCAGTTTCCTAAGCAGAGTTGAACTAGATATGGCCCGTGTGTATAGGAAGCACAGTTCTTTTGTTCTGAGCAAGCTCACTGTTCTGGCACTATAGGAAACACTGTAGAGTAGAAGAGTGCTCTTTTCTCAAAAGCAGAGTGTTTTTCTTCTAAGGCGAGCGAACGTTTGTTTACCAGTCCTAAATGGAGTTGAATCCCATGCAGTTTCTGGTCCTACGAGCAAGAGATGTTTTCTGGTAAGAAGAGTCACTATTGCGCTCCCATTGTCATACACAGGGCAAATAGCACTGGCGTCTGTTCCCAGCATGTACAGTGTATTGGACTGAGGAGGATCTACTGTTCTTGTCAGGTTCCTAAGCAGAGTTGAACTAGATATGACCTGTGTGTGTAGGAAGCACATTTCTTTTGTTCTGAGCAAGCTCTCTGTTTTGGCCCTACAGGAAACACAGTAGAGTAAAAGAGTGCTCTTTTCTCAAAAGCAGAGTGTGTTTCTTGTAAGGAGAGCTAGTGTTTGGTTCCCAGTCCTAAATGGAGTTGAATCACATGCAGTTTCTGGTCCTATGAGCAAGAGTTGTTTTCTGGTAAGAAGAGTCACTATTGCGCTCCAATTGCCATACATAGTGCAAATAGCACTCGCATCTGTTCCCAGCAAATACAGTGTATTGGACTGAAGCGGAGCTACTGTTCTTGTCAGTTTCCTAAGCAGAGTTGACCTAGATATGGCCCCTGTGTGTAGGAAGCAAAGTTCTTTTGTTCTGAGCAAGCTCAATGTTCGGCCCCCATAGGAAACACAGTAGAGTAGAAGAGTGCTCTTTTCTCAAAAGCAGAGTGTGTTTCTTGTAAGGCAAGCTAGCGTTTGTTTCACAGTCCTAAATGGAGTTGAATCACATCCAGTTTTTGGTCCTAAGAGCAAGAGTTGTTTTCTGGTAAGGAAAGTCACTATTGCACTCCCATTGCCATACACAGTGCAAATAGCACTCGCGTCTGTTCCCAGCAAGTACAGTGTATTGGACTGAAGAGGAGCTACTGTTCTTGTCAGTTTCCTAAGCAGAGTTGAACTAGATATGGCCAGTGTGTGTAGGAAGTACAGTTCTTTTGTTCTGAGAAAGCTTAATGTTCGCACCCCTTATGAACCACAGTAGAATAGAAGACTGCTCTTTTCTCAAAAGCAGAGTGTGTTTCTTGTAAGGCGAGCTAGCGTTTGTTTCCCAGTCAGAAATGGAGTTGAATCATATGCAGTTTTTGGTACTACGAACAAGAGTTGTTTTCTGGTAAGCAAAGTCACTATTGTGCTCCCTATGACATACACAGTGCAAATAGCACTCACGTCTGTTCCCAGCAAGTACAGTGTATTGGACTGAATAGGAGCTACTGTTCTTGTCAGTTTCCTAAGCAGAGTTGAACTAGATATGGCCGGTGTGTGTAGGAAGCACGGTTCTTTTGTTCTGAGCAAGCTCACGGTTAGGACCCCATAGGAAACACAGTAGAGTAGAATAGTTCTCTTTCCTCAAAAGCAGATTTTGTTTCTTGTAAGGCGAGCTAGCGTTTGTTTCCCAGTCCTAAATGGACTTGAATCACATGCAGTTTTTGATATTACACACAAGAGTTGCTTTCAAGTAAGTAAAGACACTATTGTGCTCCCTTTGCCATACACAGTGCAAATAGCACTCGCGTCTGTTCCCAGCAAGTACAGTGTATTGGACTGCAGAGGAGCTACTTCTCTTGTCAGTTTCCTAAGCAGAGTTGACCTAGATATGGCGCGGATGTAGGAAGCACAGTTCTTTTGTTCTGAGCAAGCTCTCTGTTCGGACACCATAGGAAATACAGTAGAGTAGAAGAGTGCTCTTTTCTCAAAAGCAGAGTGTGTTTATTGTAAGGCGAGGTAACGTTTGTTTACCAGTCCTAAATGGAGTTGAATCCCATGCAGTTTCTGGTCCTACGACCAAGAGTTGTTTTCTGGTAAGAAGAGTCACTATTGCGCTCCCATTGTCATACACTGCAAATAGCACTGGCGTCTGTTCCCAGCATGTACAGTGTATTGGACTGAAGAGGATCTACTGTTCTTGTCAGGTTCCTAAGCAGAGTTGAACTAGATATGACCCGTGTGTGTAGGAAGCACATTTCTTTTGTTCTGAGCAAGCTCTCTGTTTTGGCCCTACAGGAAACACAGTAGAGTAAAAGAGTGCTCTTTTCTCAAAAGCAGAGTGTGTTTTTTGTAAGGAGAGCTAGTGTTTGGTTCCCATTCCTAAATGGAGTTGAATCACATGCAGTTTCTGGTCCTACGAGCAAGAGTTGTTTTCTGGTAAGAAGAGTCACTATTGCGCTCCCATATTCATACACAGTGCAAATAGCACTGGCGTCTGTTCCCAGCAAGTACAGTGTATTGGACTGAAGAGGAGCTACTGTTCTTGTCAGTTTCCTAAGCAGAGTAGAACTCGATATGATCCGTGTGTGTAGGAAGCACAGTTGTTTTGTTCTGAGCAAGCTAACTGTTCGGATCCCATAGGAAACACAGTAGAGTAGAAGAGTGCTCTTTTCTCAAAAGCAGAGTGTGTTTCTTGTAAGGCGAGCTAGCGTTTTTTTCCCAGTCCTAAGTGGAGTTGAATCATATGCAGTATCTGGTCCTAAGAGCAAGAGATGTTTTTTGGTAAGAAGAGTCACTACTGTGCTCCCATTGCTGTACACAGTTTAAATAGCACTCGTGTCTCTTCCCAGCAAGTACAGTGTATTGGACTGAAGAGGAGGTACTGTTCTCGTCAGTTTCCTAAGCAGAGTTGAACTAGATATGGCCCGTGTTTGTAGGAAGCACAGTACTTTTGTTCTGAGCAAGCTCACAGTTCTGGCCCTATAGTAAATACAGTAGAGTAGAAAAGTGCTCTTTTCTCAAAAGCAGAGTGTGTTTCTTGAAAGGTGAGCTAGCGTTTGTTTTCCAATCCTAAGTGGAGTTGAAATACACATGCAGTTTCTGGTCCTACGAGCAAGAGTTTTTTTCTGGTAAGAAGAGTCCATTTTGGGTTCCATTTGCCATACACAGTGCAAATAGCACTCGCGTCTGTTCCCAGCAAGTACAGTGTATTGGACTGAAGAGAGGCTACTGTTCTTTTCAGTTTCCTAACCAGAATTGAACTAGATATGGCCCGTGTGTGTAGGAAGCACAGTTCTTTTGTTCTGAGCAAGCTCAAAGTTCTGGCCCTATAGGAAACACAGTAGAGTAGAAGAGTGCTCTTTTCTCAAAAGCAGAGTGTGTTTCTTGTAAGGCTAGCTAGCGTTTGTTTCCCAGTACTAAATGGAGGTGAATCAAATGCAGTATTTGGTCCTTCGAGCAAGAGTTGTTTTCTGGTAAGAAGAGTCACTATTGCGCTCCCATTGCCATACACAGTACAAATAGCACTCACGTCTGTTCCCAACAAGTACAATGTATTGGACTAAAGAGGAGCTACTGTTCTTGTCAGTTTCCTAAGAGAGTTGAACTAGATATGGCCCGTGTGTGTAGGAAGCACAGTTCTTTTGTTCTGACCAAGCTCACTGTTCGAACCCCAGAGGAAACACAGTAGAGCAGAAGAGTGCTCTTTTCCCAAAAGCAGAGTGTGTTTCTTGTAAGGCGAGCTAGCGTTTGTTTCCCAGTCCTAAATGGAGTTGAATCACATGCAGTTTTTGGTCCTACGAGCAAGAGTTGTTTTCTGGTAAGGAAAGTCACTATTGTGCTCCCTTTGCCATACACAGTACAAATAGCACTCGCGTCTGTTCCCAGCATGTACAGTGTAATGGACTGAAGAGGATCTACTGTTCTTGTCAGTTTCCTAAACAGAATTGAACTAGATATGGCCGTATTTGTTGGAAGCACAGTTCTTTTGTTCTGAGCAAACTCACTATTCTGGCCCTATAGGAAACACAGTAGATAGAAGAGTGCTCTTTTCTCAAAAGCATAGTGTGTTTCCTGAAAGGCGAGCTAGCGTTTGTTTCCCAGTTCTAAATGGAGTTGAATCCCATGCAGTTTCTGGTCCTATGAGGAAGATTTGTTTTCTGGTAAGGAAAGTCACTATTGTGCTCCCATTTCCATACACAGTACAAATAGCACTCGCATCTGTTCCCAGCAAGTACAGTGTATTGGACTGAAGCAGAGCTACTGTTCTTGTCAGTTTCCTAAGCAGAGTTGAAATAGATATGGCCGGTGTGTGTAGGAAGCACGGTTCTTTTGTTCTGAGCAAGCTCACTGTTAGGACCCCATAGGAAACACAGTAGAGTAGAAGTGTGCCCTTTTCTCAAAGCAGAGTGTGTTTCTTGTAAGGCGAGCTAGCGTTTGTTTCCCAGTTCTAAGTTGAGTTGAATCACATGCAGTTTCTGGTCCTAAGAGCAAGAGTTGTTTTCTGATAAGAAGAGTCACTATTGCGCTCCCTTTGCCATACAAAGTGCAAATAGCACTCGCGTCTGTTCCCAGCAAGTAGAGTGTATTGGACTGAAGAAAGGATACTGTTCTTGTCAGTTTCCTAAGCAGAGTTGAACAAGATATGGCCCGTGTGCGTAGGAAGCACAGTTCTTTTGTTCTGAGCAAGCTCACTGTTCGGACACCATAGGAAACACAGTAGAGTAGAATAGTTCTCTTTCCTCAAAAGCAGATTTTGTTTCTTGTAAGGCGAGCTAGCGTTTGTTTCCCAGTCCTAAATGGACTTGAATCACATACAGTTTTTGGTTTTACGCGCAAGAGTTGCTTTCAAGTAAGGAAAGACACTATTGAGCTCCCATTGCCGTACACAGTGCAAATAGCACTCGCATCTGTTCCCAGCAAGTACAGTGTATTGGACTGAAGAGGAGCTACTGTTCTCGTCAGTTTCCTAAGCAGAGTTGAACTAGATATGGCCCGTGTGTGTAGGAAGCACAGTACTTTTGTTCTGAGCAAGCTCACTGTTCTGGCCCTATAGTAAATACAGTAGAGTAGAAAAGTGCTCTTTTATCAAAAGCAGAGTGTGTTTCTTGAAAGGTGAGCTAGCGTTTGTTTCCCACTCCTAAATGGAGTTGAAATACACATGCAGTTTCTGTTCCTACGAGCAAGAGTTGTTTTCTGGTAAGAAGAGTAAATTTTGCGTTGCATTTGCCATACACAGTGCAAATAGCACTCACGTCTGTTCCCAGCAAGTACAGTGTATTGGACTGAAGAGAGGCTACTGTTCTTTTCAGTTTCCTAACCAGAATTGAAATAGATATGGCCCGTGTGTGTAGGAAGCACAGTTCTTTTGTTCTGAGCAAGCACAAAGTTCTGGCCCTAAAGGAAACACAGTAGAGTAGAAGAGTGCTCTTTTCTCAAAAGCAGAGTGTGTTTCTTGTAAGGCAAGCTAGCGTTTGTTTCCCAGTACTAAATGGAGGTGAATCAAATGCAGTATTTGGTCCTACGAGCAAGAGTTGTTTTCTGGTAAGAGGAGTCACTATTGCGCTCCCATTGCCATACACAGTACAAAGAGCACTCGCGTCTTTTCCCAACAAGTACAGTGTACTGGACTAAAGAGGAGCTACTGTTCTTGCCAGTTTCCTAAGGAGAGTTGAACTAGATATGGCCCGTGTGTGTAGGAAGCACAGTTCTTTTGTTCTGAGCAAGCTCACTTTCGGACCCCAGAGGAAACACTGTAGAGCAGAAGAGTGCTCTTTTCTCAAAAGCAGAGTGTGTTTCTTGTAAGGCGAGCTAGCGTTTGTTTCCCAGTCCTAAATGGAGTTGAATCACATGCAGTTTCTGGTCCTACCAGCAAGAGTTGTTTTCTGGTAAGGAAAGTCACTATTGCGCTCCCATTGCTATACACAGTGCAAATAGCACTCGCGTCTGTTCTCAGCAAATACAGTGTATTGGACTGAAGCGGAGCTACTGTTCTTGTCAGTTTCCTAAGCAGAGTTGACCTATATATGGCCCCTGTGTGTAGGAAGCACAGTTCTTTTGTTCTGAGCAAGCTCACTGTTCGGACCCCATAGGAAACATAGTAGAGTAGAAGAGTGCTCTTTTCTCAAAAGCAGAGTGTGTTGCTTGTAAGGCGAGCTAGCGTTTGTTTCCCAGTCTTAAATGGAGTTGAATCACATCCAGTTTTTGGTTCTACGAGCAAGAGTTGTTTTCTAGTAAGGAAAGTCACTATTGCACTCCCATTGCCATACACAGTGCAAATAGCCCTCGCGTCTGCTCCCGGCAAGTACAGTGTATTGGACTGAAGAGGAGCTACTGTTCTTGTCAGTTTCCTAAGCAGAGTTGAACTAGATATGTCCCATGTGTGTAGGAAGCACAGTTCTTTTGTTCTGAGCAAGCTCACTATTCGGACCCTATAGGAAACACAGTAGAGTAGAAGAGTGCTCTTTTCTCAAAAGCAGAGTGTGTTTCTTGTAAGGCAAGCTAGCGTTTGTACCCAGTCATAAATGGAATTGAATCACATGCAGTTTCTTGTCCTACGAGCAAGAGTTGTTTTCTGGTAAGAAGAGTCACTATTGCGCTCCCATTTTCATACACAGGGCAAATAGCACTGGCGTCTGTTCCCAGCATGTACAGTGTATTGGACTGAAGAGGATCTACTGTTCTTGTCAGTTTCCTAAGCAGAATTGAACTAGATATGGCCATATTTGTTGGAAGCACAGTTCTTTTGTTCTGAGCAAACTCACTATTCTGGCCCTATAGGAAACACAGTAGAGTAGAAGAGTGCTCTTTTCTCAAAAGCATAGTGTGTTTCCTGAAAGGCGAGCTAGCGTTTGTTTCCCAGTTCTAAATGGAGTTGAATCACATGCAGTTTTTGGTCCTATGAGGAAGATTTGTTTTCTGGTAAGGAAAGTCACTATTGTGCTCCCATTTCCATACACAGTACAAATAGCACTCGCATCTGTTCCCAGCAAGTACAGTGTATTGGACTGAAGCAGAGCTACTGTTCTTGTCAGTTTCCTAAGCAGAGTTGAACTAGTATTGGCCGGTGTGTGTAGGAAGCACGGTTCTTTTGTTCTGAGCAAGCTCACTGTTAGGACACCATAGGAAACACAGTAGAGTAGAAGTGTGCCCTTTTCTCAAAGCAGAGTGTGTTTCTTGTAAGGCGAGCTAACGTTTGTTTCCCAGTCCTAAGTGGAGTTGAATCACATGCAGTTTCTGGTCCTAAGAGCAAGAGTTGTTTTCTGATAAGAAGAGTCACTATTGCGCTCCCTTTGCCATACACAGTGCAAATAGCACTCGCGTCTGTTCCCAGCAAGTAGAGTGTATTGGACTGAAGAAAGGATACTGTTCTTGTCAGTTTCCTAAGCAGAGTTGAACTAGATATGGCCCGTGTGTGTAGGAAGCACAGTTCTTTTGTTCTGAGCAAGCTCACTGTTCGGACACCATAGGAAACACAGTAGAGTAGAATAGTTCTCTTTCCTCAAGCAGATTTTGTTTCTTGTAAGGCGAGCTAGCGTTTGTTTCTCAGTCCTAAATGGACTTGAATCACATGCAGTTTTTGGTCTTACGCGCAAGAGTTGCTCTCAAGTAAGGAAAGACACTATTGCGCTCCCATTGCTGTACACAGTGCAAATAGCACTCGCGTCTGTTGCCAGCAAATACAGTGTATTGGACTGAAGAGGAGCTACCGTTCTTGTCAGTTTCCTAAGCAGAGTTGAACTAGATATGGCCCGTGTGTATAGGAAGCACAGTTCTTTTGTTCGGAGCAAGCTCACTGTTCTGGCACTCTAGGACACACAGTAGAGTAGAAGAGTGCTCTTTTCTCAAAAGCAGAGTGTGTTTCTTGTAAGGCGAGCTAACGTTTGTTTACCAGTCCTAAATGGATTTGAATCCCATGCAGTTTCTGGTCCTACGATCAAGAGTTGTTTTCTGGTAAGAAGAGTCACTATTGCGCTCCCATTGTCATACACAGGGCAAATAGCACTGGCGTCTGTTCCCAGCATGTACAGTGTATTGGACAGAAGAGGATCTAATGTTCTTGTCAGGTTCCTAAGCAGAGTTGAACTAGATATGACCGTGTGTGTAGGAAGCACAGTTCTTTTGTTCTGAGCAAGCTCACTGTTCGGACCCCATAGGAAACACAGTAGAGTAGAAGAGTGCTCTTTTCTCAAAAGCAGAGTGTGTTTCTTGTAAGGAAAGCTAGCCTTTGTTTCCCAGTCATAAATGGAGTTCAATCACATGCAGTTTCTTGTCCTATGAGCAAGAGTTGTTTTCTGGTAGGAAGAGTCACTATTGCGCTCCCATTGTCATACACAGGGCAAATAGCACTGGCGTCTGTTCCCAGCATGTACAGTGTATTGGACTGAAGAGGATCTACTGTTCTTGTCAGTTTCCTAAGCAGAATTGAACTAGATATGGCCGTATTTGTTGGAAGCACAGTTCTTTTTTTCTGAGCAAATTCACTGTTCTGGCCCTATAGGAAACACAGTAGAGTAGAGGAGTGCTCTTTTCTCAAAAGCATAGTGTGTTTCTTGAAAGGCGAGCTAGCGTTTGTTTCCCAGTTCTAAATGGAGTTGAATCACATGCAGTTTCTTGTCCTACGAGCAAGAGTTGTTTTCTGGTAAGAAGAGTCACTATTGTGCTCCCATTGTCATACACAGGGCAAATCACACTGGCATCTGTTCCCAGCATGTACAGTGTATTGGACTGGAGAGGATCTACTGTTCTTGTCAGTTTCCTAAGCAGAGTTTAACTAGATATGGACCGTGTGTGTAGGAAGCACAGTTCTTTTGTTCTGAGAATGCTCACTTTTCAGGCCCTATAGGAAACACATTAGAGTAGAAGAGTGCTCCTTTCTCAATCCAGAGTTTGTTTCTTGTAAGTCGAGCTATCGTTTGTTTCCCAGTCCTAAATAGAGTTGAATCCCATGCAGTTTCTGGTCCTACCAGCAACAGTTGTTTTCTGATAAGAAGAGTCACTATTGCGCTCCTATTGCCATACACAGTACAAATAGCACTCGCGTCTGTTCCCAGCTAGTACAGTGTATTCGACTGAGGAGCATCTACCGTTCTTGTCAGTTTCCTAAGCAGAGTTGAACTAGATATAGCCCGTGTGTGTAGGAAGCACAGTTCTTTTCTTCTGAGCAAGCTCACTGTTCGGACCCCATAGGAAATACAGTAGAGTAGAAGAGTGCTCTTTTCTCAAAAGCAGAGTGTGTTTCTTGTAAGGCGAGCTAGCGTTTGTTTCCCAGTCAAAAAAGTAGTTGAATCACATGCACTTTCTTGTCCTATGAGCAAGAGTTGTTTTCTGGTAAGAAGAGTCACTATTGCGCTCCCATTGTCATACACAGGGCAAATAGCACTGGCGTCTGTTCCCAGCATGTACAGTGTATTGGACTGAAGAGGATCTACTGTTCTTGTCAGTTTCCTAAGCAGAATTGAACTAGATATGGCCGTATTTGTTGGAAGCACAGTTCTTTTGTTCTGAGCAAACTCACTGTTCTGGCCCTATAGGAAACACAGTAGAGTAGAAGAGTGCTCTTTTCTCAAAAGCAGAGTGTGTTTCTTGAAAGGCGAGCTAGCGTTTGATTCCCAGTCCTAAATGGAGTTGAATCACATGCAGTTTTTGGTCCTATGAGCAAGATTAGTTTTCTGGTAAGGAAAGACACTATTGCGCTCCCATTTCCATACACTGTGCAAATAGCACTCGCATCTGTTCCCAGCAAGTAGAGTGTATTGGACTGAAGCGGAGCTACTGTTCTTGTCAGTTTCCTAAGCAGAGTTGAACTAGATATGGCCCCTGTGTGTAGGAAGCACAGTTCTTTTGTTCTGAGCAAGCTCACTGTTCGGACCACATAGGAAACACAGAAGAGTAGAAGAGTGCTCTTTTCTCAAAAGCAGAGTGTGTTTCTTGTAAGGCGAACTAGAGTTTGTTTCCAGCCAGAAATGGAGTTGAATCCCATGCAGTTTCTGGTCCTATGAGCAAGAGGTGTTTTCCGATAAGAAAAGTCACTATTGCGCTCCTATTGCTATACACAGTGCAAATAGCACTCGCGTCTGTTCCCAGCTAGTACAGTGCATTGGACTGAAGAGGAGCTCCCGTTCTTGTCAGTTTCCTAAGCAGAGTTAAACTAGATATGGCCCGTGTGTGGAGGAAGCACAGTTCTTCTGTTCTGAGCAAGCTCACTGTTCGGACCCCATAGGAAACACAGTAGAGTAGAAGAGTGCTCTTTTCTCAAAAGCAGAGTGTGTTTCATGTAAGGCAAGCAAGAGTTGTTTCCCAGTCCTAAGTGGAGTTGAATCACATCCTGTTTTTGGTGCTACGAGCAAGAGTTGTTTTCTGGTAAGAAGAGTCACTATTGCGCTCCCATTGTCATACACAGGGCAAATAGCACTGGTGTCAGTTCCCAGCATGTACAGTGTATTGGACTGAAGAGGATCTACTGTTCTTGTAAGTTTCCTAAGCATAATTGAACTAGATATGGCCGTATTTGTAGGAAGCACAGTGCTTTTGTTCTGAGCAAACTCACTGTTCTGGCCCTATAGGAAACACAGTAGAGTAGAAGAGTGCTCTTTCCTCAAAAGCAGAGTGTTTTTCTTGTAAAGCGAGCTAGCGTTTGTTTCCCAGTCCTAAATGGAGTTGAATCACATGCAGTTTCTGGTACTACCAACAAGAGTTGTTTTCTGGTAAGGAAAGTCACTATTGCGCTCCTATTGCCATACACAGTACAAATAGCACTCGCGTCTGTTCCCAGCTAGGACAGTGTATTCGACTAAGGAGCATCTACCGTTCTTGTCAGTTTCCTAAGCAGAGTTGAACTAGATATGGCCCGTGTGTGTAGGAAGCACAGTTCTTTTCTTCTGAGCAAGCTCACTGTTCGGACCCCATAGGAAATACAGTAGAGTAGAAGAGTGCTCTTTTCTCAAAAGCAGAGTGTGTTTCTTGTAAGGCGAGCTAGCGTTTGTTTCCCAGTCATAAAAGGAGTTGAATCACATGCAGTTTCTTGTCCTACGAGCAAGAGTTGTTTTCTGGTAAGAAGAGTCACTATTGCGTTCCATTGTCATACACAGGGCAAATAGCACTGGCGTCTGTTCCCAGCATGTACAGTGTATTGGACTGAAGAGGATCTACTGTTCTTGTCAGTTTCCTAAGCAGAATTGAACTAGATATGGCCGTATTTGTTGGAAGCACAGTTCTTTTGTTCTGAGCAAACTCACTGTTCTGGCCCTATAGGAAACACAGTAGAGTAGAAGAGTGCTCTTTTCTCAAAAGCAGAGTGTGTTTCTTGAAAGGCGAGCTAGCGTTTGTTTCCCAGTCCTAAATGGAGTGGAATCACATGCAGTTTTTGGTCCTATGAGGAAGATTTGTTTTCTGGTAAGGAAAGTCACTATTGCGCTCCCATTTCCATACACAGTGCAAATAGCACTCGCATCTGTTCCCAGCAAGTAGAGTGTATTGGACTGAAGCGGAGCTACTGTTCTTGTCAGTTTCCTAAGCAGAGTTGTACTAGATATGGCCCCTGTGTGTAGGAAGTACAGTTCTTTTGTTCTGAGCAAGCTCACTGTTCGGACCACATAGGAAACACAGAAGAGTAGAAGAGTGCTCTTTTCTCAAAAGCAGAGTGTGTTTCTTGTAAGGCGAACTAGTGTTTGTTTCCAGTCAGAAATGGAGTTGAATCCCATGCAGTTTCTGGTCCTATGAGCAAGAGGTGTTTTCCGATAAGAAAAGTCACTATTGCGCTCCTATTGCCATACACAGTGCAAATAGCACTCATGTCTGTTCCCAGCTAGTACAGTGTATTGGACTGAAGAGGAGCTACCGTTCTTGTCAGTTTCCTAAGCAGAGTTGAACTAGATATGGCCCGTGTGTGGTGGAAGCACAGTTCTTCTGTTCTGAGCAAGCTCACTGTTCGGGCCCCATTGGAAATACAGTAGAGTAGAAGAGTGCTCTTTTCTCAAAAGCAGAGTGTGTTTCATGTAAGGCAAGCTAGCGTTTGTTTCCCAGTCCTAAGTGGAGTTGAATCACATCCTGATTTTGGTCCTATGAGCAAGAGTTGTTTTCTGGAAAGAAGAGTCACTATTGCGCTCCCATTGTCATACACAGGGAAAACAGCACTGGCGTCAGTTCCCAGCATGTACAGTGTATTAGACTGAAGAGGATCTACTGTTCTTTTCAGTTTCCTAAGCATAATTGAACTAGATATGGCCGTATTTGTAGGAAGCACAGTGCTTTTGTTCTGAGTAAACTCACTGTTCTGGCCCTATAGGAAACACAGTAGAGTAGAAGAGTGCTCTTTTCTCAAAAGCAGAGTGTGTTTCTTGTAAGGCGAGCTAACGTTTGTTTCACAGTCCTAAATGGAGTTGAATCACATGCAGTTTCTGGTCCTACCAACAAGAGTTGTTTTCTGGTAAGGAAAGTCACTATTGCGCTCCCATTGCCATACACAGTGCAAATAGCACTCGCATCTGTTCCCAGCAAGTACAGTGTATTGGACTGAAGAGGATCTACTGTTCTTGTCAGTTTCCTAAGCAGAGTTGAACTAGATATGGCCCGTGTGTGGAGGAAGCACAGTTCTGTTGTTCTGAGCAAGCTCACTGTTCTGTCCCCATAGGATACACAGTAGAGTAGAAGAGTGCTCTTTTCTCAAAAGCAGAATGTGTTTCTTGTAAGGCGAGCTAGCGTTTGTTTCCCAATCCTAAAAGGAGTTGAATCACATGCAGTTTCTTGTCCTACGAGCAAGAGTTGTTTTCTGGTAAGAACAGTCACTATTGTGCTCCCATTGTCATACACAGGCCAAATAGCACTGGCGTCTGTTCCCAGCATGTACAGTGTATTGGACTGAAGAGGATCTACTGTTCTTGTCAGTTTCCTAAGCAGAATTGAACTAGATATGGCCGTATTTGTTGGAAGCACAGTTCTTTTGTTCTGAGCAAACTCACTGTTCTGGCCCTATAGGAAACACAGTAGAGTAGAAGAGTGCTCTTTTCTCAAAAGCATAGTGTGTTTCTTGAAAGGCGAGCTAGTGTTTGTTTCCCAGTCCTAAATGGAGTTGAATCACATGCAGTTTTTGGTCCTATGAGCAAGATTTGTTTTCTGGTAAGGAAAGTCACTATTGTGCTCCCATTTCCACACACAGTGCAAATAGCACTCGCATCTGTTCCCAGCAAGTACAGTGTATTGGACTGAAGCAGAGCTACTGTTCTTGTCAGTTTCCTAAGCAGAGTTGAACTAGATATGGCCCCTGTGTGTAGGAAGCACAGTTCTTTTATTCTGAGCAAGCTCACTGTTCGGACCACATAGGAAACACAGAAGAGTAGAAGAGTGCTCTTTTCTCAAAAGCAGAGTGTGTTTCTTGTAAGGCGAGCTAGCGTTTGTTTCCCAGTCCTAAATGGAGTTGAATCACATGCAGTTTTTGGTCCTATGAGCAAGAGTTGTTTTCTGGTAAGGAAAGTCATTATTGCGCTCGCATTGCCATACACAGTGCAAATAGCACTGGCATCTGTTCCCAGCAAGTACAGTGTATTGGACTGAAGCAGAGCTACTGTTCTCGTCAGTTTCCTAAGCAGAGTTGAACTAGATATTGCCCCTGTGTGTAGGAAGCACAGTTCTTTTGTTCTGAGCAAGCTCACTGTTCAGACCCCATAGGAAACACAGTAGAGTAGAAGAGTGCTCTTTTCTCAAAAGCAGAGTGTGTTTCTTGTAAAGCGAGCTAGCATTTGTTTCCCAGTCCTAAATGGAGTTGAATCACATGCAGTTTCTCGTCCTAAGAGCAAGAGTTGTTTTCTGGTAAGAAGAGTCACTATTGCGCTCCCATTGTCATACACAGGGAAAACAGCACTGGCGTCAGTTCCCAGCATGTACAGTGTATTGGACGGAAGAGGATCTACTGTTCTTTTCAGTTTCCTAAGCATAATTGAACTAGATATGGCCGTATTTGTAGGAAGCACAGTGCTTTTGTTCTGAGTAAACTCACTGTTCTGGCCCTATAGGAAACACAGTAGAGTAGAAGAGTGCTCTTTTCTCAAAAGCAGAGTGTGTTTCTTGTAAGGTGAGCTAGCGTTTGTTTCCCAGTCCTAAATGGAGTTGAATCACATGCACTTTCTGGTCCTACCAACAAGAGTTGTTTTCTGGTAAGGAAAGTCACTATTGAGCTCCCATTGCCATTCACAGTGCAAATAGCACTCGCATCTGTTCCCAGCAAGTACAGTGTATTGGACTGAAGAGGAGCTACTGTGCTTGTCAGTTTCCTAAGCAGAGTTGAACTAGATATGGCCCGTGTGTGGAGGAAGCACAGTTCTGTTGTTCTGAGCAAGCTCACTGTTCTGTCCCCATAGGATACACAGTAGAGTAGAAGAGTGCTCTTTTCTCAAAAGCAGAGTGTGTTTCTTGTAAGGCGTGCTAGCGTTTGTTTCCTAATCCTAAATGGAGTTGAATCACATGCAGTTTCTTGTCCTACGAGCAAGAGTTGTTTTCTGGTAAGAAGAGTCACTATTGTGCTCCCATTGTCATACACAGGCCAAATAGCACTGGCGTCTGTTCCCAGCATGTACAGTTTATTGGACTGAAAGAATCTACTGTTCTTGTCAGTTTCCTAAGCAGAATTGAACTAGATATAGCCGTATTTGTAGGAATCACAGTTCTTTTGTTCTGAGCAAACTCACTGTTCTGGCCCTACAGGAAAAACAGTAGAGTAGAAGAGTGCTCTTTTCTCAAAATCAGAGTGTGTTTCTTGTAAGGCGAGCTAGCGTTTGTTTCCCAGTCCTAAATGGAGTTGAATCACATGCAGTTTTTGGTCCTATGAGCAAGAGTTGTTTTCTGGTAAGGAAAGTCATTATTGCGCTCGCATTGCCATACACAGTGCAAATAGCACTGGCGTCTGTTCCCAGCAAGTACAGTGTATTGGACTCAAGAGGAGCTACTGTTCTTGTCAGTTTCCTAAGCAGAGTTGAACTAGATATGGCCCGTGTGTGGAGGAAGCACAGTTCTGTTGTTCTGAGCAAGCTCACTGTTCGGTCCCCATAGGATACACAGTAGAGTAGAAGAGTGCTCTTTTCTCAAAAGCAGAGTGTGTTTCTTGTAAGGCGAGCTAGCGTTTGTTTCCCAATCCTAAATGGAGTTGAATCACATGCAGTTTCTTGTCCTACGAGCAAGAGTTGTTTTCTGGTAAGAAGAGTCACTATTGTGCTCCCATTGTCATACACAGGGCAAATAGCCCTGGCGTCTGTTCCCAGCATGTACAGTTTATTGGACTGAAAAGAATCTACTGTTCTTGTCAGTTTCCTAAGCAGAATTGAACTAGATATGGCCGTATTTGTAGGAAGCACAGTGCTTTTGTTCTGAGCAAACTCACTGTTCTGGCCCTATAGGAAAAACAGTAGAGTAGAAGAGTGCTCTTTTCTCAAAAGCAGAGTGTGTTTCTTGTAAGGCGAGCTAGCGTTTGTTTCCCAGTCCTAAATGGAGTTGAATCACATGCAGTTTCTGGTCCTACCAGCAAGAGTTGTTTTCTGGTAAGGAAAGTCACTATTGCGCTCCCATTGCCATACACAGTGCAAATAGCACTCGCGTCTGATCCCAGCAAGTACAGTGTATTGGACTGAAGCGGAGCTACTGTTTTTGTCAGTTTCCTAAGCAGAGTTGAACTAGATATGGCCTGTGTGTGTAGGAAGCACAGTTCTTTTGTTCTGAGCAAGCTCAATGATCGGACCCCATAGGAACCAAAGTAGAGTAGAAGACTGCTCTTTCCTCAAAAGCAGAGTGTGTTTCTTGTAAGGCAAGCTACCGTTTGTTTTCCAGTCCTAAATGGAGTTGAATCACATGCAGTTTTTGTTCCTACAAGCAAGAGTTGTTTTCTGGTAAGGAAAGTCACTATTGTGCTCCCATTGCCCTACACAGTGCAAGTAGCACTCGTGTCTGTTCCCAGCAAGTACAGTGTATTGGACTGAAGAGGAGCTACTCTTCTTGTCAGTTTCCTAAGCAGAGTTGAACTAGATATTGCCCCTGTGTGTAGGAAGCACAGTTCATTTGTTCTGAGCAAGCTCACTGTTCAGACCCCATTGGAAACACAGTTGAGTAGAAGAGTGCTCTTTTCTCAAAAGCAGAGTGTGTTTCTTGTAAAGCGAGCTAGCATTTGTTTCCCAGTCCTAAATGGAGTTGAATCACATGCAGTTTCTTGTCCTAAGAGCAAGAGTTGTTTTCTGGTAAGAAGAGTCACTATTGTGCTCCCATTGTCATTCACAGGGCAAATAACACTGGCGTCTGTTCCCATCAAGTACAGTGTATTGGACTGAATCGGAGCTACTGTTCTTGTCAGTTTCCTAAGCAGAGTTGAACTAGATAGGGCCCCTGTGTGTAGGAAGCACAGTTCTTTTGTTCTGAGCAAGCTCACTGTTTGGACCACATAGGAAATACAGTAGATTAGAAGAGTGCTCTTTTCTCAAAAGCAGAGTGTGTTTCTTGTAAGTCGATGTAGTGTTGGTTTCCCAGTCAGAAATGGAGTTGAATCCCATGCAGTTTCTTGTCCTATGAGCAAGAGGTGTTTTCCGATAAGAAAAGTCACTATTGCGCTCCTATTGCCATACACAGTGCAAATACCACTCGCGTCTGTTCCCAGCTAGTACAGTGTATTGGACTGAAGAGGACCTACCGTTCTTGTCAGTTTCCTAAGCAGAGTTGAACTAGATATGGCCCGTGTGTGGAGGAAGCACGGTTCTTCTGTTCTGAGCAAGCTCACTGTTCGGACCCCATAGGAATCACAGTAGAGTAGAAGAGTGCTCTTTTCTCAACAGCACAGTGTGTTTCATGTAAGGCAAGCTAGCGTTTGTTTCCCAGTCCTAAGTGGAGTTGAATCACATCCTGTTTTTGGTACTACGAGCAAGAGTTGTTTTCTGGTAAGAAGAGTCACTATTGCGCTCCCATTGTCATACACAGGCCAAATAGCACTGGCGTCAGTTCCCAGCATGTACAGTGTATTGGATTGAAGAGGATCTACTGTTCTTGTAAGGTTCCTAAGCATAATTGAACTAGATATGGCCGTATTTGTAGGAATCACAGTACTTTTGTTCTGAGTAAACTCACTGTTCTGGCCCTATAGGAAACACAGTAGAGTAGAAGAGTGCTCTTTTCTCAAAAGCAGAGTGTGTTTCTTGTAAGGCGAGCTAGCGTTTGTTTCACAGTCCTAAATGGAGTTGAATCACATGCAGTTTCTGGTCATACCAACAAGAGTTGTTTTCTGGTAAGGAAAGTCACTATTGCGCTCCCATTGCCATACACAGTCCAAATAGCACTCGCATCTGTTCCCAGCAAGTACAGTGTATTGGACTGAAGAGGATCTACTGTTCTTGTCAGTTTCCTAAGCAGAGTTGAACTAGATATGGCCCGTGTGTGGAGGAAGCACAGTTCTGTTGTTCTGAGCAAGCTCACGGTTCTGTCTCCATAGGATACACAGTATAGTAGAAGAGTGCTCTTTTCTCAAAAGCAGAGTGTTTTTCTTGTAAGGCGAGCTAGCGTTTGTTTCCCAATCCTAAATGGAGTTGAATCACATGTAGTTACTTGTCCTACGAGCAAGAGTTGTTTTCTGGTAAGAACAGTCACTATTGTGCTCCCATTGTCATACAGGCCAAATAGCACTGGCGTCTATTCCCAGCATGTTCAGTGTATTGGACTGAAGAGGATCTACTGTTCTTGTCAGTTTCCTAAGCAGAGTTGAACTAGATATGGCCGTATTTGTATGAAGCACAGTTCTTTTGTTCTGAGCAAACTCACTGTTCTGGCCCTATAGGAAACACAGTAGAGTAGAAGAGTGCTCTTTTCTCAAAAGCAGAGTGTGTTTCATATAAGGCGAGCTAGCGTTTGTTTCCCAGTCCTAAGTGGAGTTGAATCACATCCTGTTTTTGGTCCTACGAGCAAGAGTTGTTTTCTGGTAAGAAGAGTCACTATTGCGCTCACATTGTCATACACAGGGCAAACAGGACTGGCGTCAGTTCCCAGCATGTACAGTGTTTGGACTGAAGAGGATCTACTGTTCTTTTCAGTTTCCTAAGCATAATTGAACTAGATACGGCTGTATTTGTAGGAAGCACAGTGCTTTTGTTCTGAGTAAACTCACTGTTCTGGCCCTATAGGAAACACAGTTGAGTAGAAGAGTGCTCTTTTCTCAAAAGCAGAGTGTGTTTCTTGTAAGGCGAGCTAGCGTTTGTTTCACAGTCCTAAATGGAGTTGAATCACATGCAGTTTCTGGTCCTACCAACAAGAGTTGTTTTCTGGTAAGGAAAGTCACTATTGCGCTCCCACTGCCATACACAGTCCAAATAGCACTCGCGTCTGATCCCAGCAAGTACAGTGTATTGGACTGAAGAGGATCTACTGTTCTTGTCAGTTTCCTAAGCAGAATTGAACTAGATATAGCCGTATTTGTAGGAATCACAGTTCTTTTGTTCTGAGCAAACTCACTGTTCTGGCCCTATAGGAAAAACAGTAGAGTAGAAGACTGCTCTTTTCTCAAAAGCAGAGTGTGTTTCTTGTAAGGCGAGCTAGCGTTTGTTTCCCAGTCCTAAATGGAGTTGAATCACATGCAGTTTTTGGTCCTATGAGCAAGAGTTGTTTTCTGGTAAGGAAAGTCATTATTGCGCTCGCATTGCCATACACAGTGCAAATAGCACTGGTGTCTGTTCCCAGCAAGTACAGTGTATTGGACTGAAGAGGAGCTACTGTTCTTGTCAGTTTCCTAAGCAGAGTTGAACTAGATATGGCCCGTGTGTGGAGGAAGCACAGTTCTGTTGTTCTGAGCAAGCTCACGGTTCTGTCTCCATAGGATACACAGTAGAGTAGAAGAGTGCTCTTTTCTCAAAAGCAAAGTGTGTTTCTTGTAAGGCGAGCTAGCGTTTGTTTCCCAATCCTAAATGGAGTTGAATCACATGCAGTTTCTTGTCCTACGAGCAAGAGTTGTTTTCTGGTAAGAACAGTCACTATTGTGCTCCCATTGTCATTCACAGGGCCAATAACACTGGCGTGTGTTCCCAGCATATACACTGTATTGGACTGAAGAGGATCTACTGTTCTTTTCAGTTTCCTAAGCATAATTGAACTAGATATGGCCGTATTTGTATGAAGCACAGTTCTTTTGTTCTGAGCAAGCTCACTGTTCTGGCCCTATAGGAAACACAGTAGAGTAGAAGAGGGCTCTTTTCTCAAAAGCAGAGTGTGTTTCTTGTAAGGAGAGCTAGCGTTGGTTTCCCAGTCCTAAATGGCGTTGAATCACATGCAGTTTTTGGTCCTATGAGCAAGAGTTGTTTTCTGGTATGGAAAGTGACTCTTGCACTCCCATTGCCATACACAGTGCAAATAGCACTCGCGTCTGTTCCCAGCAAGTACAGTGTATTGGACTGAAGCGGAGCTACTGTTCTTGTCAGTTTCCTAAGCAGAGTTGAACTAGATATGGCCCCTGTGTGTAGGAAGCACAGTTCTTTTGTTCTGAGCAAGCACACTGTTCGGACCACATAGGAAATACAGTAGAGTAGAAGAGTGCTCTTTTCTCAAAAGCAGAGTGTGTTTCTTGTAAGGCGAGCTAGTGTTTGTTTCCCAGTCAGAAATGGAGTTGAATCCCATGCAGTTTCTGGTCCTACGAGCAAGAGGTGTTTTCTGATAAGAAGAGTCACTATTGTGCTCCCATTGTCATACGGAGGACAAATAGCACTGGCGTCTGTTCCCTGCATGTACAGTGTATTGGACTGAAGCGGAGCTACTGTTCTTGTCAGTTTCCTAAGCATAATTGAACTAGATACGGCCGTATTTGTAGGAAGCACAGTGCTTTTGTTCTGAGTAAACTCACTGTTCTGGCCCTATAGGAAACACAGTAGAGTAGAAGAGTGCTCTTTTCTCAAAAGCAGAGTGTGTTTCTTGTAAGGCGAGCTAGCGTTTGTTTCACAGTCCTAAATGGAGTTGAATCACATGCAGTTTCTGGTCCTACCAACAAGAGTTGTTTTCTGGTAAGGAAAGTCACTATTGCGCTCCCACTGCCATACACAGTCCAAATAGCACTCGCGTCTGTTCCCAGCAAGTACAGTGTATTGGACTGAAGAGGATCTACTGTTCTTGTCAGTTTCCTAAGCAGAATTGAACTAGATATAGCCGTATTTGTAGGAATCACAGTTCTTTTGTTCTGAGCAAACTCACTGTTCTGGCCCTATAGGAAAAACAGTAGAGTAGAAGACTGCTCTTTTCTCAAAAGCAGAGTGTGTTTCTTGTAAGGCGAGCTAGCGTTTGTTTCCCAGTCCTAAATGGAGTTGAATCATATGCAGTTTTTGGTCCTATGAGCAAGAGTTGTTTTCTGGTATGGAAAGTGACTCTTGCGCTCCCATTGCCATTCACAGTGCAAATAGCACTCGCGTCTGTTCCCAGCAAGTACAGTGTATTGGACTGAAGCGGAGCTGCTGTTCTTGTCAGTTTCCTAAGCAGAGTTGAACTAGATATTACCCCTGTGTGTAGGAAGCACAGTTCTTTTGTTCTGAGCAAGCACATTGTTCGGACCACATAGGAAATACAGTTGAGTAGAAGAGTGCTCTTTTCTCAAAAGCAGAGTGTGTTTCTTGTAAGGCGAGCTAGTGTTTGTTTCCCAGTCAGAAATGGAGTTGAATCCCATGCAGTTTCTGGTCCTACAAGCAAGAGGTGTTTTCTGATAAGAAGAGTCAATATTGCGCTCCCAATGTCATACAGAGGACAAATAGCACTGGCGTCTGTTCCCTGCATGTACAGTGTGTTGGACTGAAGTGGAGCTACTGTTCCTGTCAGTTTTTTAAGCAGAGTTGAACTAGATATGGCCCGTGTGTGTAGGAAGCACAGTTCTTTTGTTCTGAGCAAGCTCACTGTTCGGACCCCATAGGAAATACAGTAGAGTAGAAGAGTGCTCTTTTCTCAAAAGCAGAGTGTGTTTCTTGTAAGGCGAGCTAGCATTTGTTTCCCAGTCATAAAAGGAGTTGAATCACATGCACTTTCTTGTCCTACGAGCAAGAGTTGTTTTCTGGTAAAAAGAGTCACTATTGCGCTCCCATTGTCATACACAGGGCAAATAGCACTGGTGTCTGTTCCCAGCATGTGCAGTGTATTGGACTGAAGAGGATCTACTGTTCTTGTCCTTTTCCTAAGCAGAATTGAACTAGATATGGTCGTATTTGTTGGAAGCACAGTTCTTTTGTTCTGAGCAAACTCACTGTTCTGGCCCTATAGGAAACACAGTAGAGTAGAAGAGTGCTCTTTTCTCAAAAGCAGAGTGTGTTTCTTGAAAGGCGAGCTAGCGTTTGTTTCCCAGTCCTAAATGGAGTTGAATCACATGCAGTTTTTGGTCCTATGAGCAAGATTTGTTTTCTGGTAAGGAAAGTCACTATTGCGCTCCCATTTCCATACACAGTGCAAATAGCACTCGCATCTGTTCCCAGCATGTAGAGTGTATTGGACTGAAGCGGAGCTACTGTTCTTGTCAGTTTCCTAAGCAGAGTTGAACTAGATATGGCCCCTGTGTGTAGGAAGCACAGTTCTTTTGTTCTGAGTAAGCTCACTGTTCGGACCACATAGGAAACACAGAAGAGTAGAAGAGTGCTCTTTTCTCAAAAGCAGAGTGTGTTTCTTGTAAGGCGAACTAGTGTAAGTTTCCAGTCAAAAATGGAGTTGAATCCCATGCAGTTTCTGGTCCTATGAGCAAGAGGTGTTTTCCGATAAGAAAAGTCACTATTGCGCTCCTATTGCCATACACAGTGCAAATACCACTCGCGTCTGTTCCCAGCTAGTACAGTGTATTGGACTGAAGAGGAGCTACCGTTCTTGTCAGTTTCCTAAGCAGAGTTGAACTAGATATGGCCCGTGTGTGGAGGAAGCACAGTTCTTCTGTTCTGAGCTAGCTCACTGTTCGGACCCCATAGGAAACACAGTAGAGTAGAAGAGTGCTCTTTTCTCAACAGCAGAGTGTGTTTCATATAAGGCGAGCTAGCGTTTGTTTCCCAGTCCTAAATGGAGTTGAATCACATCCTGTTTTTGGTCCTACGAGCAAGAGTTGTTTTCTGGTAAGAAGAGTCACTATTGCACTCACATTGTCATACACAGGGCAAACAGGACTGGCGTCAGTTCCCAGCATGTACAGTGTTTGGACTGAAGAGGATCTACTGTTCTTTTCAGTTTCCTAAGCATAATTGAACTAGATACGGCCGTATTTGTAGGAAGCACAGTGCTTTTGTTCTGAGTAAACTCACTGTTCTGGCCCTATAGGAAACACAGTTGAGTAGAAGAGTGCTCTTTTCTCAAAAGCAGAGTGTGTTTCTTGTAAGGCGAGCTAGCGTTTGTTTCACAGTCCTAAATGGAGTTGAA